>NC_133652.1:280155640-280455640 GCF_009905375.1 Apium graveolens | reverse complement strand
TAGGAATATCAGGAGTGACAATGGAACTGAGTTCAAGAATTTGTCAATAAGGCTGTTCTGCGAAGAAAATGGAATCATGCATGAGTTCTCAGCTCCAAGAACACCTCAGCAAAATGGGGTAGTTGAAAGAAAGAACAGATCTTTGATTGATGCTGCCAGAACAATGCTTGAAGAATCAAAGTTACCAACATATTTCTGGGCTGAAGCTGTTAATTGTTCCTGCTACACTCAGAATATTTCTTTGATCAATCAAGCTAAAGGCATGACTCCTTATGAGTTGTTCAAGAGAAGAAAACCAACTCTAAACTTTCTTCATGTCTTTGGATGTAAATGCTTTATACTGAGGAATCAATCTGACCATAAAGGGAAGTTTGATGCAAAGGCTGATGAAGGGATATTTGTTGGTTACTCAGCTGGAAAATCTTATAGGGTCTACAATCTAAGAACCAACATTGTTATGGAATCTATGCATGTTGTGTTTGATGATAAAAAGATTGATGGACTAACAGATGAGGGACACAATGAGAGACTCAAATTTGACAACATTGAGATATATTGTGATGATAGTGAAGAGGAGATTGATGGAGATGACACTTCAAAAGGGATTCAAAATATGCCCTTGGATAATGCACAAAATTCTACACCCGTTGATAGAGGCAATGCAGTATCCGTTGAAAGACATAGTGCATCATCCGTTAAGTACAAAATGAAGCATCCGTTGATCATAGTTCATCAACGGATAATCGATTTACATCATCAGTTGATAGAACTCCAAATTCCCTGCAAAGAACCAACAACTCAGGGGTAGTTTCAACTAATCAACACTCTGTCTCACATCATGACAATACTGAGGCCACCTCATCTAGAGCAAATCTTCCACCTCAAAGGAAATGGACCAAGAATCATCCCTTTGAACTGATCATTGGTGATGCATCATCTAAAGTGCAAACAAGAAAAGTGTTGGGTTCCGAAGGCATAAAACGCAGCGGATAAACATAAATAAAACAAAAATTCGAAACCCAAAACAGGATCCATGTATAATTATGGGCAGATTATGGAGATAACGAATCATACCTTTCAAGAGATTAACTTTTACGAACTCAACGGAGATCCTAGCTATCACGCTTTGTGTCTACCTCTCGGAGAAACACCTCTATGGTATCCACACGAGCACCTTCAAGAACGTCTCACGAACTTGACTACGGAATGGATGTACTAGCCTCCTTCTTGACGATCTGAATTGCCTCTGCCTCTCTTTGCTGCTAGGGTTTTCTTAAAAAACGTTCAAGCCTCTTTAACCTCTCATTATCTATTTATAATGACTGATTAAAAAGGCCCATAATAGCAAAGCCCAACCCTAGTAGGTATTGGATTAAATAATAAAAACGAATTTCTATTATTTAATTAATAACTAAGTCATACTTAATTATTATGGGCAAAAACATTCCTTTTAATTCGAATTTATATTATCTCAATTAAGTCTTACTTAATTATAATAAAATTCAAATAATCATCAATTAATTTAAATCCATAATTTAAATTAACTATTCCATTAAGTGCTCTATTTGTGCGACCCTATAGGCTATTATTTAATTGGCAATAATTTTATTCTCTAATAAAATTATAAACAATGAGCGGTATCTAGTAATACATCATTGTTACCCAATTAAACAATAATTAAATCGTGATTAGATAAAACCTTTCGTGATTAATGTTTTTTCGTGTAATATAATCCCTTTAACCATACATATTATAGATTAAACTCGAGGCATGTATTTAGTCATCCTTTTCAACATTTAATCTGGGTTTACTTGATGCATGAGTAGATTATTGAAACAAATCATTATTTGAGCATGGCCATGCTTTTATAATCTCACTCAATCAAGAGGCCAATAATATCTCTCCTAATTATAGGAGGGTTAAATCCTTTATCTATCATTCATATTTCTCATACGACTCATGATATACCCGATGTCCACTTTTATCATCACCCGATCAAAAGTAACTTTTAATGTAGTCAAAGTATATTAATCCTCGTATAGAAATATAATGATTTTAAGTCAAAGGATCGTTACACCATTATCACTGTGAGTCTTTCTTATGACTTTATTAAACATGAAGAATCTCACTGTGGGTCTGTCCAGTACCATGTACTCTCACATGTACCTATGTATTGACTTCAGTATCCCCATACTTATAACCAATGAGATGTGGTTATCTTGTCAAACAACATACTAGTCTATCTATGTATTATTATTGTCCTATATAATAATACTCGACTAGGGACCTTTAAGAATATGATATATTATATAATCTCAAGTTCAAGTCATGTACTTAAACTATACAATTTGTATCATGATTCTAAGGACATTTATTATGCTAACAAAATATCGCAGTAATTAAGGTCATAATAAATAAATTTATTGAATGATCAACTGACATAAAGATAAAAGAATAATGTATTGCCTCTAGGGCACCTACACTAACAATCTCCCACTTGCACTAGAGCCAATCACCCATATATCTAATACCCATGGAACTAGTGTGACCATCGTGCTTCTGCTGCGACAAGCCTTTGGTCAGTGGGTCTGCAATGTTATCATTTGTGTGCACTTTACATATGTGTATATCACCCCTTTCATTAATCTCTCGAATAAGGTGAAATCTCCTGAGTATATGTTTAGCCCGGGAGTGTGATCTAGGTTCTTTAGCCTGTGCAATGGCTCCATTATTATCGCAGTATAGATCAATGGGATCTGCGATCGATGGAACCACTCCCAAAACAGAAATGAACTTTCGAATCCAAACGGCCTCCTTAGCTGCTTCACAAGCTGCAATGTACTCAGCCTCCATTGTAGAATCAGCTACTGTTTCTTGCTTTGAACTCTTCCAGCTTACAGCACCTCCGTTTAGACAAAACACAAAACCAGACTGTGATACAGTATCATCTCTGTCTGTTTGGAAACTTGCATCGGTGTAACCTTTTACAACGAGTTTCTCTTCTCCTCCATACACCAAGAATGAATCTTTAGTTCTTTTCAGGTACTTAAGAATATTCTTAACTGCCGTCCAGTGACCTTCACCCGGATTAGACTGGTATCTGCTCGTCATGCTCAAAGCATACGAGACATCTGGGCGAGTACATACCATTGCATACATGATAGATCCAATTGCTGAAGCATATGGAACTTTATTCATGTGGTCCTTCTCATCCAATGATTTCGGACATTGGTCCTTAGAGATCGTTATCCCTTGAGACACAGGGACATATCCCTTTTTTGCATTTTGCATTCCAAAACGATGCAAAACCTTATCAATGTATGTGCTCTGACTTAGACCGATCATCCTTCTAGATCTTTCTCTATAGATCCTCATTCCTAGAATGTAGGATGCCTCTCCTAAGTCTTTAATGGAGAAATTGCTCCCTAACCACGTCTTAACAGCCTTTAGAGAAGGTATGTCATTCCCCATTAGTAGTATATCATCAACATATAGTACTATGAATGCCACATAGCTCCCATTAACCTTCTTGTAAACACACGGTTCATCTTCGTTTTGAACAAAGCCATACTCTATGACTATTTCATCAAAACGGATATTCCATCTCCTAGAGGATTGCTTCAATCCATAAATGGATCGACGCAATTTACATACCTTGCCAGCATTCCTTGGATCGACAAAACCCTCAGGTTGTGTCATGTACACATCCTCTTCAAGGCTTCCATTAAGGAAGGCTGTTTTGACATCCATTTGCCAGATTTCATAATCATGGAATGCTGCAATGGCAAGTAAAATCCTTATAGACTTGACCATAGCCACTGGTGAGAAAGTTTCATCATAGTCAATACCATGAATTTGTTTGAAACCTTTTGCAACCAGCCTAGCTTTATAGGTCTGAACATTTCCATCCATGCCCTTTTTCTTCTTAAAAACCCATTTGCACCCTATAGGTTTTACCCCTTCAGATGGATCAACCAAAGTCCATACTTGGTTTTCGTACATGGAATCTATCTCGGATTTCATGGCTTCAAGCCATCTCTTAGAGTCTGGACTGTTCATAGCATCTTGGTATGTGAGAGGCTCATCTTCATCTATGAGCATCAAATCACCACACTGAGTCATGAGAAATCCATATCTCTCTGGCTCATGGCGAAATCTACCAGATCTACGAACAACCTGTGTTTGTTGAGCATTATCATTATTCTGCTCTTGTTCCACTTCAGGTTCAATGCTATTTTGCGGTTCTCGATCTTCATCGAGATCTATAGTTCTCCCACTGTTTCTTTTGGAAACAAAATCTCTTTCCATGAAGACAGCATCTCGAGCAATAAACACTTTCTGCTCAGAAGGACTATAAAAATAATACGCCTTTGTTTCATTAGGGTATCCTACAAAAATGCACTCTTCGGATTTAGGTCCAAGCTTGTCAGATTCTTGACGTTTCACAAATGCCTTACATCCCCAAACTTTCATAAAGTTCATGCCTGACCGTTTCTCTTTCCATATCTCATATGGAGTCTTTTGAACCTTCTTAGTAGGAACACGGTTAAGTGTGAAAGCCGCTGTTTCTAGAGCGTAACCCCAGAAACTAATTGGAAGATCTGCATGACTCATCATCGATCGCACCATGTCCAACAAGGTGCGATTTCTCCTCTCTGAAACTCCATTCCATTGAGGTGTTCCTGGCGGAGTGAGTTGCGATACAATACCACACTCTTTCAAATACTCTCTAAATTCGGTGCTTAAGTATTCACCCCCACGATCGGATCGTAAGATCTTAATACTTGCATCTCCGCCAATTTGCTTCTCTACTTCAACCTTGTATTCTTTAAATTTTTCAAAAGAATCGGATTTGTTCTTCATAAGATATACATATCCATATCTACTGAAATCATCAGTAAATGTTATGAAGTAGTAGTAGCCTCCTCTAGCCATTACACGCATTGGGCCACATACATCACTATGTATTAGCTCCAGACGTTTAGTGGCCCTTTGACCCTTACCAGTGAAAGGGGCTTTAGTCATCTTACCAAGCAAACAAGATTCGCATTCTTGGTATGATTCAAAATCAAACTTATCCAAGTATCCATCCTTATGTAATTTGGATATGCGTTTCTCATTTATGTGGCCTAGACGACAATGCCAGAGGTATGTTTGATTTGAGTCATTTATTTTAAGTCGTTTGTTTTCTATATTACAGACAGGGTTATCTAAATCAAGAACATATAAACCATTAAATAAACGCGCAACACCATAGGTTAAATCATTCAAAGCAAAAGAGCAACTGTTGTTCTTTATTGTAAACGAAAAACCTTTCTTGTCCAAACAAGAAACAGAAATAATGTTTCTGCGAATCGCAGGCACGTAAAAACAGTCTTCTAGTTCTAAAACAAGCCCAGAGGGCATAGATAAATAATAAGTCCCTACAGCTAAAGCAGCAACTTTTGCTCCATTGCCTACTCTTAGGTCCACTTCTCCCTTAGCCAGAGTTCTACTTCTCTGCAGGCCCTGCACATTTATACAAATGTGAGAAGCACATCCAGTATCAAATACCCAGGATGTAGAAATAGACAAATTGACTTCTATAACATAAATACCTGATCCAGAAATCTGAACTGCTTTCTTTTTCTTCAGATCCTCCAAGTAAATTGGACAGTTTCTCTTCCAGTGACCATCTTTCTTACAGTAGTGACATTCACCCTTGGCCACACCACCTTTAGGCTTTAAAGCCTGTTTGGGACCTGACTTTGGCTTGGTTGTAGAATCAGATCCAATCTTCTTCTTACCCTTCCATTTTCCCTTCCCTTTGGCCTTACCTTTATTTCCCACCATCAGTATGGGAGCAGGTTCAGCTGTCTTCATGTTGGTCTCATATGTTCTCAACATATGCAACAATTCAGTAGGTGTTTTGTCAAATTCATTCATATTGTAGTTCACAACAAACTGAGTGAATTTGTTGTTCAAAGAATTCATGATTAGGTCAATACCAGTTTCCGGACCAATCGGGAAACCCAAAGTTTCAAGGTACTCAATGTAACCAATCATCTTCAGAACATGTGGGCCAACTGGTTCACTCGCCCCTTGTTTGCAATTAAAAAGTGACTTACTCGTGTTGAACCTTTCTTGACGAGTTTGGCTTGCAAACATGCTTTGCAAGTGCTCATTGATAGTATATGCATCCATATGCACATGTTGTCTTTGAAGCTCAGCACTCATAGTTGCCAACATAAGACATGCAACATCATTTGCATCATTCTCATCCTTTGTGCGTGCTGCTCGTTCATCAGCAGTAGCACCCTCAGGAAGGGGGCCTGGAGGAGGAATATCAATGACATAAAGCTTGCGCTCCTGCCTGAGGACAATCCTCAAATTCCTCTGCCAGTCTAGGAAGTTGTTTCCTCCTGTCAGCTTGTCCTTCTCAAGGACTGAACGTACGGATAGTGTGTTTGTGTTGTTTGCCATTACTCAGTATCTACAATAATAAAAGCGCAAAATAAACATTAGATTGTCTGAGTTAAAATTTTATGTTCATATGATTATGATATATTCGTAATATATCTCCCACTATTTTTTTTATCAAATTAATAGCCCTAACTATTAATTCGGAAAGTATATCCCATAAATCTTTCTAGTGAGCCAAGATCCATATTTCGTCATGTTCTAAGTCAACCACTGGTATCCTTAAAACATGATTATTTAGGTAGACAACAGTTGTCAATTATATCATATATAATTCTTGGATAATTTGGTGAACAACAATTGATCTTATCTATCTAATAGATTTTTAACCAAACTCTATGCTTCTAAGTTCATAATAGTTGAATATAACCGTTTATATTCACCTTATTATGATGACTCAGTTAAGTTAGACCCAATGATACAACGTCCGAATATAACCGTTTATATTCGTCGCATTTCACCATGATAGATAGGAGTCCCCTGCCACTGACAGCCCTTCCCCTTATCGATCTAGGATTTAATGAGTGTTCATTCATTGGAAAGCATCTGATTAAAACTTAATATTTTTTACTTAGGGATTTTAATTTAGAACGATCATGATCCCATCATAAAGAGATTCCCAATTTTTCCTTGAATAAAATACTTCAAATCAATACTCGTCAATGGTTTGATTTCCAGGTAGTGGAGGAGTCACATCGGTCTCGCTTAAAACCCACAGCCTTACAAGTTCTATGAACCCGTTGTTGACAAAATCGCCCCATGTCAGAAATAAAGAAAATTCGTATTTTATTCCGTGTTTCATAAACACGAGAATCTCATGATCGTTTGTTAATTTTAAATCTTGAGTCGTTACAGATTTTATCTTGTTTAAAGGCATGGCATGGGTGATGTATCTAATACATACATACATCATTAATCTAATTAAAACATGCATTTTTCTACTCTACACATACTATTTATACATCATATGAAAAATACGTAAAGTAAACGTGCAATAGTTATGGCCCAATCCTATGTGATCTTTTCAGGCTAATGAAAAGATCAAGGTCAATCTATGGTGTAAAAATAACTATTACATATGTCTTCTCTATTGCTTCCATTATCTCCTTGGCCTCCATAGGATGCCTCCTCTTTCCCTTGTCCTTCTAGGATGTTACATTAAGAATTATACTAATGAACTTATAAAAGAACTCGAGTTACATTCGAGATAAAACAACTACAAATAGAAAACGACATGCAAGTCGTATTTATTACAAACCAAAAGAATAAACCATTACAACTAAGGTCTTAAGGCCATAACTATGCACCATGCTCAGTAACCATTAAAGAACATGATAGATCATATAAAGATGACATACTATTTATCACTTATCATGATCCAATCAAGAATAATAAATAAGTAAAGCATATGTCATAAGCACAAATTAAAAACGAAACCCTAACCACGCGGTTCGGGGGGGCAGCGAGCCCCCCGATGGCGGAAATTTTTGCAAAATCAAGTATCAGAATACTAGAAAAACATGTATCAGAATACTATTCCAGAAGCATGTATCAGTATACACACGATCCATATCCCAGTTACCAAAAACGTGTATCAGTATACATATTTTAAGAGATCGCATACATATGAGTTATGGCAGATCTTAAACATACTAGTATCATCATATAGATCATTAACAGATTCATCATATCATTCATATAACATAACTGTTATCATGGCAGACTCATATAACATAACTGTTATCATGGCAGACTCATCACACATGCATACTTGTAAAAATACAGTAAACACATAACCAAATCAGCCCCTTATACACGTAGCTCTGATGCCATTGTTGGGTTCCGAAGGCATAAAACGCAGCGGATAAACATAAATAAAACAAAAATTCGAAACCCAAAACAGGATCCATGTATAATTATGGGCAGATTATGGAGATAACGAATCATACCTTTCAAGAGATTAACTTTTACGAACTCAACGGAGATCCTAGCTATCACGCTTTGTGTCTACCTCTCGGAGAAACACCTCTATGGTATCCACACGAGCACCTTCAAGAACGTCTCACGAACTTGACTACGGAATGGATGTACTAGCCTCCTTCTTGACGATCTGAATTGCCTCTGCCTCTCTTTGCTGCTAGGGTTTTCTTAAAAAACGTTCAAGCCTCTTTAACCTCTCATTATCTATTTATAATGACTGATTAAAAAGGCCCATAATAGCAAAGCCCAACCCTAGTAGGTATTGGATTAAATAATAAAAACGAATTTCTATTATTTAATTAATAACTAAGTCATACTTAATTATTATGGGCAAAAACATTCCTTTTAATTCGAATTTATATTATCTCAATTAAGTCTTACTTAATTATAATAAAATTCAAATAATCATCAATTAATTTAAATCCATAATTTAAATTAACTATTCCATTAAGTGCTCTATTTGTGCGACCCTATAGGCTATTATTTAATTGGCAATAATTTTATTCTCTAATAAAATTATAAACAATGAGCGGTATCTAGTAATACATCATTGTTACCCAATTAAACAATAATTAAATCGTGATTAGATAAAACCTTTCGTGATTAATGTTTTTTCGTGTAATATAATCCCTTTAACCATACATATTATAGATTAAACTCGAGGCATGTATTTAGTCATCCTTTTCAACATTTAATCTGGGTTTACTTGATGCATGAGTAGATTATTGAAACAAATCATTATTTGAGCATGGCCATGCTTTTATAATCTCACTCAATCAAGAGGCCAATAATATCTCTCCTAATTATAGGAGGGTTAAATCCTTTATCTATCATTCATATTTCTCATACGACTCATGATATACCCGATGTCCACTTTTATCATCACCCGATCAAAAGTAACTTTTAATGTAGTCAAAGTATATTAATCCTCGTATAGAAATATAATGATTTTAAGTCAAAGGATCGTTACACCATTATCACTGTGAGTCTTTCTTATGACTTTATTAAACATGAAGAATCTCACTGTGGGTCTGTCCAGTACCATGTACTCTCACATGTACCTATGTATTGACTTCAGTATCCCCATACTTATAACCAATGAGATGTGGTTATCTTGTCAAACAACATACTAGTCTATCTATGTATTATTATTGTCCTATATAATAATACTCGACTAGGGACCTTTAAGAATATGATATATTATATAATCTCAAGTTCAAGTCATGTACTTAAACTATACAATTTGTATCATGATTCTAAGGACATTTATTATGCTAACAAAATATCGCAGTAATTAAGGTCATAATAAATAAATTTATTGAATGATCAACTGACATAAAGATAAAAGAATAATGTATTGCCTCTAGGGCACCTACACTAACAAAAAGCTACTCAAGATGAATGTCTGTATAGTAGTTTTCTATCTCAGGAGGAACCTAAGAAAGTGGAAGAAGCTTTATTGGATTCAGATTGGATATTAGCTATGCAGGAAGAGCTGAACCAATTTGAGAGAAATAAAGTGTGGAAGCTGGTACCCAAACCAAAGAACAAGAGTCCTATTGACACAAAATGGGTATTCAGAAACAAGATGGATGAAAATGGCATCGTCATAAGGAATAAAGCCAGATTGGTTGCTAAAGGCTATTCTCAACAAGAGGGAATAGATTTTGATAAAATATATGCTCCTGTTGCAAGACTTGAAGCCATCAGAATTTTTCTAGCCTATACAGCTCATGCCAATTTCAAAGTCTATCAAATGGATGTCAAGAGTGCATTTCTAAATGGGAAATTGGAGGAAGAAGTCTATGTAAGTCAACCTCCAGGGTTTGAAGATCCAAATTTTCCAGACTATGTGTATTATCTGTTGAAAGCACTCTATGGACTGAAGCAAGCACCTAGAGCCTGGTATGAAACCCTATCAAAATTCCTTTTGGAGAATCACTTCACTAGAGGTACTGTTGATAAAACTCTCTTCTTTAGGAATGCTAATGGCTCTAGTATACTTGTTCAAATTTATGTAGATGACATAATATTTGGTTCTAAAGATAATAAACTTTTCAAAAAGTTTGCTAAGCTAATGCAAAGTAAGTATGAAATGAGCCTGATGGGAGAACTAACCTATTTTCTTTGTTTACAAGTTAAACAAGTTAGTGATGGAATTTTCATTAGTCAAACTAAATATATTCATGATCTTCTAAAAAGGTTTGACTTAATGGAATGTTCATCTGCAAAAACTCCCATGGCCACTGCCACCAAACTTGAATTAAATAAGACTGAAAGGTCTGTGGACATTACAAGTTATAGAGGCATGGTTGGTTCACTTTTATATTTAACTGCCAGTAGACCAGATATAATGTTTGCTACATGTCTGTGTGCTAGATTTCAAGCTGATCCTAGGGAGTCTCACTTAATTGCTATCAAGAGGATTTTCAGATATCTCAAGGGTACACCAAATTTAGGTATTTGGTATCCTAGAGAATCTGGCTTTGATCTAATTGGTTATTCAGATGCAGACTATGCAGGTTGCAAAATAGACAGGAAAAGTACAACAGGCTCCTGCCAATTCCTGGGAAACAAGCTTGTATCATGGTTTAGCAAAAAGCAATATTCAGTCTCTACTTCTACAGCTGAGGCTGAATACATTGCTGCTGGAAGTTGCTGCTCTCAAGTGTTATGGATGAGGAATCAACTCCTTGATTATGGACTTCATGTTGATAGAATTCCTATCTTTTGTGACAACACAAGTGTCATAGCCATAACAGAGAATCCTGTGCAGCACTCAAGGACCAAGCACATTGATATCAAGTACCACTTCATCAAGGAGCATGTCATGAATGGTATAGTGGAACTACATTTTGTTCCAAGTGAACAACAAATTGCAGACATATTTACCAAGCCACTTGATGAATCAACATTCACAAGATTGGTAAGTGAGCTAGGTATGCTTAATTACTCATAAAATTTATGTCCTTATTGCAATTTGAATTGAAGCCTGAAATGTATTAGTTGCTAGAACAAATTTGACTTCTTAACAAAGATTATTCCATCAACGGATATTTCCTATCCGTTGAAAGTCAAAATTGTTCTGTCAATGGATGTTCACTATCCGTTGAAAGACATATACATTTCTGGAATTTTTATCCGTCAATGGATAAAACTGAAGTACCTTTCAACGGATGACAGTTTACTTTATCCGTTGAAATGTCACATCAGTCGATTCAGGTGTTTCACAGCCGTTGATTCTATTTTCTTAACCGTTGATACTCATACATACAGCTGTATGTATTTGTTTTAAAGGTAGTTTTTAGAATACTTACAGTTTATTCTTAAACGGCTGAAACTCACTTACATATATTTATTGTTTAATCTTTTATTTATGCTTTTTAATTTGAGAAAGTATATAAGCCCTTCTGATTTTTCATTTTTACTTTACGCTTTCTTGAAATTTCAAAGCTTCTACCATTTTCTCTCTGCAAATCCTTCAAGTTATTCTCTGCAACTTTTACTTACAACAATGGCACCTGTAGTAAAAATTATGTCTCAATCTGGGTTCATCTATGAGAAGAACAATTTCATAGCTTTGGTAGCAAAGAATGAAGCCCACTCAGATTATCACAAAATGATGGACTTCATCAAAAACTGTAAACTTAGCTATGCAATGCTGGAAGCCCCAACGATTTACTGTGAAGTAGTCGAGGAGATTTGGACAACTGCTGAGTTCAACTCCATAGATATGACCATCTTTTTCACTCTCAAAGGTAAAAATCACGGTGTTAACTGTGATGATTTACTAGCATGTTTTAAATTGCCTGAGAATAATGCCATAACACCACACACTGATAATGATGTATCCAGCATGTTAGATTCTATAGGTTATTCTCTTAACTCTGCTAGTTTAGGGGGTATTAAAAGAAAAGGCCTTAGGAAAGAATGGAGTTTTCTTGGGGATGCCTTTATCAAGGTTTTCTCTGGGAAAATTAGTAATTTTGATGCCATAACTTCATCTCTTGTTAATATGCTCTATATGCTTGTTTCTGAGAGGTATTTTAACTTTAGCAATTATGTTATGCTAGAATTGGGTACTAGATTAGGTAGCAAAGCTAATAGACCTAATAACATCTATTATGCTAGATTCTTTATGTTATTGGCTAACCATGTTGCTGAAGGTTTGGTCATAACAATTGAGAATAACAAACTCAAGTGCTGGGCACAAGAGAAAAGAGTTCTTGCAGATTTATTGAGAATGGATCTCAACAGCAGTGTACCATTGGTATATCTACCAATCATGGATGCACCTCAGGTAAGTGAGGTAATTGTCTCTACAACTCCTACTTCTTCCAACCCCTCTATTTCTTTATCTTCTAGTGTGCCCATGGAATCTGTGACAATGCCCCAACAGATTCCTACCGAGGTCACCAAAACTAAACTTTCAAAATCAAAGACAAAGAAAACCACCTCTGTTGTTTCTCAAAAGACAATAGTTGTAACACCTACCCTTAACCCTGAGGGGAGTGAACAGGGTGTGAGTGGTGAGGGGAGGGGTGAACATCAAAGAAACCCCCAGGATAAGGAAGGAGAGATAAGTGTTTCCTAAGCTAGCCAAGCCACAGTTTCTCAAAAAGCTGTGGTGGTTGAAAAGGTAACTAGCATATCCCTAGCTGCATCCTCCCAAAAGGATGTAACTATTGAAAATAGTTCCCAACCAGGAACACAGAACAAACGAGGGAGGGACACTGAAGCTAAACACTCGCCAACAAAAGCTTTTATTAGAAGAAAGAGGGCTAGAACCCAATCTTCTACACAGGGTGCAAACACTGCACAGATACATCCATCTGTATCTATGCCTTCTCAAACTCAGTTTGATGTGGCTCCAACAAATGTGGAGTCACAACCCCATTCTCTCACAATTAACACACATCAATCAACACACACTTCATCACCATCTCTGGATGTGGATATGTTATTCCCATCAATTCCTGATTCTCCCTCTTTACAACTCAGGGAGGAGCCCCACTCAAATACAGGTGATCATCATCTTTTAGATGATTTGTTGGATCACCCGCAAATTCTTTCAGATGTAATTGAAGGATCTGTGTCACCAAAACTCAAATCAATCCACACAGATTCAACAGTTATATCACTTTCAATTTCTACTTCTTTTCCTTCTTCAACGGATATCACTCATCCGTTGACAAGTGGTTGTTCTTCAACGGATAAGCTTAACAGCAGTTATCCGTTGATACCATCAGTGTCACCTTCAACGGCTATTTCATATCCGTTGATAGTCTCTACACACATAACTGATACAATTCCAAGTGTAGAAGACATGATTACTGTACAATCACTTTTAGGACTGAGGGAAGGGAGTGACAATATGAGTGAGAGGCTGGGTTGCACCCAGGCAAAAGGAGAGATTGAGAGCTCAAATATGCATGCTATTTCTTCCAGCATGGCAAAAGTAAGTGAGAGGAGTACCACCTTAGTAGGTGAAGGTGAGGGTGTGAGGAGTGTGAGCCAGGGGGAGCCCCTGATGCAAGAATATAGGGAAAAAGAGAGAAAGGCAGGTGCAGCAGATATAAGGGTGGATCCAGCCATTGCTAATGAGTCAATGATTGAGGATGATGCTGAAAAGGAAAGACAATTTCAGCAACATTACATAGCTGTAATTGATAACATTTCCTTGGATGCTGACACTTTTACTCATCCTGTGTCAGCCTATCATTTGTTGGCTGCTCAGGGCAATGAGGAGGCAGAAAAGACACTACATCTAGTACATACAACAGAATCTCTTCAAAGGGATAAAGCTGCTATTAACAAGATGCCTTCTATAGCTGGTGAGTCATCTGAGGAATTTGGAGTAAATTCTGATGATGATGACTCTGTTTCTTTTGATGGAAGCATGAACTTAGGGGGAGATGAAAGCCCTAGTTCTATTCCAAATTTACCTGAATGGGCCTTGACAAAGGAGTCTACACCAGGGCAATTCAATGTCTCCTTAGTCAAACAAATCAGTACTATCCAACAGGCCATTCAGAAAACTTCACATGCTGGTACCAAGGCAATCCTTACAGCTCACCTGGACTCACTGCATCTCATGAAGTTGCAGCAAGTCAGCCAGAATCTGAGTGTAGATGAACTCAAGAAAGATATTGCTGACTTGAAATCCTACAATTCTGAAAAATTGGATTCAGTCATGCCCTATGGTACAATGAGGGACTTATTGTTGAGATTGAAAAAGGATTCAAATACGGAATAGAGGCTGGCTAAGTTAGAAGACAGAGTCCAAGTTATTAAAAATTATGTGGCCAGCATTCTTCACAACCAACAATCTCAAACAAGTCTACTTATGCAGCTGGCAAAGGCACAAGGCTTGACCCCTCTCCTTGATGATAACAAAAAGGGGGAAAGAAAAAGGGAAGGGGAAGGAGAGCCATCTACAAAAATCCAGATATCTAAATTGCTAGTTCCTGCCATCACTACTTCTCCAATTATGCAAATCAAAGGAAAGCCTGATGGAATTGACCTAATCCAGCTAGCAGCAGCTGAAATTCAAGTGAAAGAGCAAAGGAGGAGAATTGATGAAAGGGTGCAACAATTGTTTGGCTCAATACAAGATAAATCAATATCTGTGAAACATAGCACAAAGGTTGAACCAATCATTATGGAGCACAAGCCAGAAAGGAGGAATAAGGTTGGAGAGACTTCTTTCAAGAATCTAAAACCTATAGTTCTCAAGCCCAACACTAGATCCAGTAAGGACTCCACAAAGAACCCCCTAGACTTTTCTCAGATGAAAGAAGTGGACTTTCCTCTTCCAAAGCCTGATGAAGACAAAGTTTTGGGTGCTAACATCAAAAAGCACAAGGAGACCAAGGACATAGTTGAAAGAATGAAAATGGCCATTATCTTTAGAGAGGGAAAGAGTATCTGTGTGATGCAAGGACATCCCAAATTCCTAAAGGCCAAGAGGGAAGAAACCAAAAGGTTGAAGAAAGAAGCTGAAAAACTCAAGGCTGACAAAAGAGCACAAGCAAAGCTTGAACAACAGCTAAAGTCAAGTCAAGTTGAAGGAGAGAAAGGAATTGAAGTCAGGGGTGAAGACAAGATTGCAAACCTAGATGAGGTTTTTGGGAGTATATTTGGTGAGAGTATGGAGGAAAGAGAGGAATGGCAGAAGGGAAACAGAAGAAAGGCCAAGGCACATAGAAGGAGTGAAGATAACACTGAAGAAACTAAATCAATATCTAAACCACTACCTTCCATACCTGAACCTTGTGTTGCTGATCCCACTATAAACATCCATGGTGAACTAATCATCCCAAAAGAGGAACCTATTGATTGGGACACCATCAAATTGCCTACCTTTTTAACCACTCTTCCACTACCAAAGAAACAGAAAAGAAAATCCAAATCTACACCTCCCCTAACCTCTAAGAAATTCACTCAAAAACAAAAACCTAAGCCTAAGCCACCCATTTCTAAAGATGATTATGTTCACATTTGTGACATAAAAGAAATTTCAGACATTGAACTCTATCTGGATGAGCTGGAGGATGTAAGGGGAATAGCTGCCTACAGACAGCTACCAGAGAGATTGGTGTTCAGATACAAAGGAGCTGGGGAAAGAACATGGCCTCTCTACAGGATTCTGAATGAAGGCTACTCTACCTTGATCAGAGTCTTTTCAGCCATACAAAAGGATTCTGGCTTTACCAGGACTGCCAAGACTGAAATTCTCAACAAGATTGCCAACATAAGGAAAACTTAGAGGGAGCCCAATGCTTTGCCCAGAACTTTACTCATTCAAGAAAGGGGAATTACAATTCACAAATCACCTCATTGGTTGATGGAATTCAGAGATGATAAAGGAGTCAGAAGATTTTTCAGACTTGAAGACCAACTCAAGATTGCCAGTAATGAAACTCTCAAGGAAATGCAATCTAAGTTGGATATCAGTGATGAAAATGAAGCTGAATTCTACAGACAACTCCAACTCCAAATTGAGGAAAATGACAAAGGGCTAGGAAAGAAAACAAGGGAACCAAGAAGAAAAAGATGATTTGCTCAGACTAGAGGAGCACCCTTGGAAATTCTGTAAATCTTCAATTACCTCCTAGTACATACACTTTTGCAGCACTTTTAAATTTCTACTTAGTTTCAATTCATATATCTGTTAAGTGTTTTGTTATCATCAAGTTAACCCTGAATTTATGTCTACAATTCTTATAGACATAAATAGGGGGAGATTGTTAGGAATATATGTGCATTAGTTTGATGATATGTTTAACAAAACACTTAAGTAGAAGTTTAGTGTTTGCAGCCTCAACGGATAAGACCACTTTGGCTATCCGTTGATGGTGCAGCTTTACTTAGAAATAAGTCTAGTGTTGTAGCACATTTCAGTCTTTGTATTTAAAATATAATTCTTAGAAGTTGAGAGAAAATATAAGTCATGTTGACTACTAGAAGATATGCAAATAGGAAGGCCAATTGTAAATATTTCATGCCTTGTAATTTTGTATAAATGAAGTGGTATCAACAGATATCTTAAAGACCTTCAAGGGATGAGAAACAAAGCTTCAACAGATGTCTCTAAAGCTTCAACGGATAGAGCTTCAACTGCTAACACATCAACGGATAAAGCCATCAACGGATGAAGGCTTCAACGGATGTTCTGTTAATTAGCAGTTGATAAGTGGTAGTTGTAACAGCAGACAGAGGCACATGGGTTGTCAGAGATAACTGAAATGTGGAAGCCTAATTTCAGGAACATCAGAAAAAGCAGCCGTTCTACTCTAGTACAAAGAGGCAATAGTCAACAAAGTACTTGAGTGAAATGGAGAAGAAACAAGTGGAGAACTTATTTTATTATTGTATTTTTATCTTTGTCTTCACTTGTACACTTGGTGATATATAAACCAAGTAGCAGCTAGTAATTAGATGAGAATTTTTCCAGTGTTGTTTAGAAAAATCTTGAGAGAAAAATTATCTAGTTTGTACTAGGATGCAGCTGTGATCAACATCTTGAATCACAGATTTTCTGAAATACCATCTCTGGTGGAACAACAATCCACCAGAAAAGTTTTTAAGGTCTGTTGTGTTCTTTACATTAGTGCTTGAATATATATCTGTCTGTAATAGCTTAAAGCAATTCACACACTTGTTTATCTTGAACACAAAGCCTTTAAAACTGCTCAAAACTTGAAAAAGTTTTGAGATTTACATTCAACCCCCCTTCTGTAAATCTCATTGTTAGTCCACTAGGAATAACACTAGAATTGATATATCTTAACATTAACACGGTTAAATCGTCGAAAAAATCATTTTAGAAATTAATCTTGTAAATCGGGAATGAGCCTCGTTGTCGAGAGGGGCACTTTTACTGGATTTTTCTAATCCTAACTTGCAAGATGATTTTCAAATTTTTTAATAATTTTTTCAAATGACTAAAATTGATATATCTTAACATCCGTACGGTTGGATCGTCGAAAAAATTATTTTAAAAATTAATCTTGTAAATCGGGAATGAGTCTCGTTGTCTAGAGGAGTACTTTTACTGGATTTTTCTATCCTTACTTGCAAGATTAATTTAAAATTTATTAATAATTTTTACTTATGACTAAAATTGATATATATTAACATCCGTACGGTTGGATTATCGAAAAAATCATTTTAAAAATTGATCTTGTAAATCAGGAACGAGTCTCGTTGTCGGGAGGGGTACTTTTACTGGATTTTTCTAATCCTGATGTGCAAGATGAATTTCAAATTTTTTAATAATTTTTTCAAATGACTAAAATTGATATATCTTAATATCCGTACGGTTGGATCGTTGAAAAAATTATTTTAAAAATTAATCTTGTAAATCGGGAACGAGTCTCGTTGTCTAGAGGAGTACTTTTACTGGATTTTTCTATCCTTACTTGCAAGATGAATTTCAAATTTATTAATAATTTTTTCTTATGAATAAAATTGATATATATTAACATCCATACGGTTGGATCCTCGAAAAAATCAGTTTAAAAATTAATCTTGTAAATCGGGAATGAGTCTCGTTGGCGGGAGGGGTACTTTTACTCGATATTTCTAATCTTGTCGTGCAAGATGAATTTCAAATTTTTTAATAATTTTTTCTTATGACTAAAATTGATATATCTTAACATCTGTATGGTTGGATCATCGAAAAAATCATTTTAAAAATTAATCTTGTAAATCGGGAACGAGTCTCGTTGTCGGGAGGGGTACTTTTACTGGAATTTTCTAATCCTCACGTGCAAGATGAATTTTAAATTTTTTAATAATTTTTTCTTATGACTAAAATTGATATATCTTAACATCCATATGGTTTAATCATCAAAAAAATAATTTTAAAAATTAATATTGTATATCGGGAACGAGTCGTGTTGTCTAGAGGAGTACTTTTACTGGATTTTTCTAATCCTTACTTGCAAGATGAATTTAAAATTTTTTAATAATTTTTTCTTATGATTAAAATTGATATATATTAACATCTGTATGGTTGGATTATCAAAAAAATCATTTTAAAAATTAATCTTGTAAACCAGGATCGAGTCTCGTTGTCGGGAGGGGTACTTTTACTGGATTTTTCTAATCCTGATGTGCAGGATGAATTTCAAATTTTTTTAATATTTTTTTCAAATGACTAAAATTGATATATCTTAACATCCGTACGGTTGGATCGTCGAAAAAATCATTTTAAAAATTAATCTTATAAATCGGGAACGAGTCTCGTTGTCTAAATGAGTACTTTTACTGAATTTTTATAATCCTTACTTGCAAGATGAATTTAAAATTTTTTAATAATTTTTTCTTATGACTAAAATTGATATATATTAACATCCGTACGGTTGGTTTGTCGAAAAAATCATTTTAAAAATTAATCTTGTAAATCAGGAACGAGTCTCGTTGTCGGAATGGGTACTTTTACTGGATTTTTCTAATCCTGATGTGCAAGATGAATTTTAAATTTTTTAATAATTTTTTCAAATGACTAAAATTGATATATCTTAACATCCGTATGGTTGTATTGCCGAAAAAATTATTTTAAAATTAATCTTGTAAATCGGGAACGAGTCTCATTGTCGAGAGGGGCACTTTTACTGGATTTTTCTAATCCTGACTTGCAAGATTAATTTTAAATTTTTTAATATTTTTTTCTTAAGACTAGAATTGATATATCTTAACATTAGCACGGTTAAATCGTCGAAAAAATCATTTTAGAAATTAATCTTGTAAATCGGGAACGAGCCTCGTTGTCGAGAGGGGCACTTTTGCTGGATTTTTCTAATCCTGACTTGCAAGATGAATTTCAAAATTTTTAATTATTTTTCCTTATGACTAAAATTGATATCTTAACATCCGTACGATTGGATCGTCGAAAAAATCATTTTAAAAATTAATCTTGTAAATCGGGAACAAGTCTCGTTGTTGGGATGAGTACTTTTACAGGATTTTTCTAATCCTGACATGCAAGATGATTTTCAATTTTTTTAATAATTTTTTCAAATGACTAAAATTGATATATCTTAACATCCGTAAGGTTGGATCATCGAAAAAATTATTTTAAAAATTAATCTTGTAAATCGGGAATGAGTCTCGTTGTCTAGAGGAGTACTTTTACTGGATTTTTCTATCCTTACTTGCAAGATTAATTTAAAATTTATTAATAATTTTTCCTTATGACTAAAATTGATATATATTAACATCCGTACGGTTGGATTATCGAAAAAATCATTTTAAAAATTGATCTTGTAAATTAGGAACGAGTCTCGTTGTCGGGAGGGGTACTTTTACTGGATTTTTCTAATCCTGATGTGCAAGATGAATTTCAAATTTTTTAATAATTTTTTCAAATGACTAAAATTGATATATCTTAATATCCGTACGGTTGGATCGTCGAAAAAATTATGTTAAAAATTAATCTCGTAAATCGGGAACGAGTCTCGTTGTCTAGAGGAGTACTTTTACTGGATTTTTCTATCCTTACTTGCCAGATGAATTTCAAATTTATTAATAATTTTTTCTTATGAATAAAATTGATATATATTAACATAAATACGGTTGGATCCTCGAAAAAATCAGTTTAAAAATTAATCTTGTAAATCGGGAACGAGTCTCGTTGGCGGGAGGGGTACTTTAACTCGATATTTCTAATCTTGTCGTGCAAGATGAATTTCAAATTTTTTAATAATTTTTTCTTATGACTAAAATTGATATATCTTAACATCCGTATGGTTGGATCGTCGAAAAAATCATTTTAAAAATTAATCTTGTTAATCGGAAACGAGTCTCGTTGTCGGGAGGGGTACTTTTACTGGAATTTTCTAATCCTCACGTGCAAGATGAATTTTAAATTTTTTAATAATTTTTTCTTATGACTAAAATTGATATATCTTACCATCCGTATGGTTTAATCATCGAAAAAATAATTTTAAAAATTAATATTGTATATCGGGAACGAGTCTTGTTGTCTAGAGGAGTACTTTTATTGGATTTTTCTAATCCTTACTTGCAAGATGAATTTAAAATTTTTTAATAATTTTTTCTTATGATTAAAATTGATATATATTAACATTTGTATGGTTGGATTATCAAAAAAGTCATTTTAAAAATTAATCTTGTAAACCAGGATCGAGTCTCGTTGTCGGGAGGGGTACTTTTACTGGATTTTTCTAATCCTGATGTGCAGGATGAATTTCAAATTTTTTTAATATTTTTTTCAAATGACTAAAATTGATATATCTTAACATCCGTATGATTGGATCGTCGAAAAAATCATTTTAAAAATTAATCTTGTAAATCGGGAACGAGTCTAGTTGTCTAGAGGAGTACTTTTACTGAATTTTTATAATCCTTACTTGCAAGATGAATTTAAAAGTTTTTAATAATTTTTTTCTTATGACTAAAATTGATATATATTAACATCCGTACGGTTGGTTTGTCGAAAAAATCATTTTAAAAATTAATCTTGTAAATGAGGAACGAGTCTCGTTGTCGGAATGGGTACTTTTACTGGATTTTTCTAATCCTGATGAGCAAGATGAATTTCAAATTTTTTAATAATTTTTTCAAATGACTAAAATTGATATATCTTAACATCCGTATGGTTGGATTGCCGAAAAAAATATTTTAAAAATTAATCTTGTAAATCGGGAACGAGTCTCGTTGTCGAGAGGGGCACTTTTACTGGATTTTTCTAATCCTGACTTGCAAGATTAATTTTAAATTTTTTTAATATTTTTTTCTTAAGACTAGAATTGATATATCTTCATATTAGCATGGGTAAATCGTCGAAAAAATCATTTTAGAAATTAATCTTGTAAATCGGGAACGAGCCTCGTTGTCGAGAGGGGCACTTTTACTGGATTTTTCTAATCCTGACTTGCAAGATGAATTTAAATTTTTTTAATAATTTTTTCTTATGATTAAAATTGAAATATATTAACATCTGTATGGTTGGATTATCAAAAAAGTCATTTTAAAAATTAATCTTGTAAACCAGGATCGAGTCTCGTTGTCGGGAGGGGTACTTTTACTGGATTTTTCTAATCCTGATGTGCAGGATGAATTTCAAATTTTTTTAATATTTTTTTCAAATGACTAAAATTGATATATCTTAACATCCGTACGGTTGGATCGTCGAAAAAATCATTTTAAAAATTAATCTTGTAAATCGGGAACGAGTCTCGTTGTCTAGAGGAGTACTTTTACTGAATTTTTATAATCCTTACTTGCAAGATGAATTTAAAAGTTTTTAATAATTTTTTTCTTATGACTAAAATTGATATATATTAACATTCGTACGGTTGGTTTGTCGAAAAAATCATTTTAAAAATTAATCTTGTAAATGAGGAACGAGTCTCGTTGTCGGAATGGGTACTTTTACTGGATTTTTCTAATCCTGATGAGCAAGATGAATTTCAAATTTTTTAATAATTTTTTCAAATGACTAAAATTGATATATCTTAACATCCGTATGATTGGATTGCCGAAAAAAATATTTTAAAAATTAATCTTGTAAATCGGGAACGAGTCTCGTTGTCGAGAGGGGCACTTTTACTGGATTTTTCTAATCCTGACTTGCAAGATTAATTTTAAATTTTTTAATATTTTTTTCTTAAGACTAGAATTGATATATCTTCATATTAGCACGGGTAAATCGTCGAAAAAATCATTTTAGAAATTAATCTTGTAAATCGGGAACGAGCCTCGTTGTCGAGAGGGGCACTTTTACTGGATTTTTCTAATCCTGACTTGTAAGATGAATTTAAAATTTTTTAATAATTTTTCCTTATGACTAAAATTGATATCTTAACATCCGTACGGTTGGATCGTCGAAAAATTTATTTTAAAAATTAATCTTGTAAATCGGGAACAAGTCTCGTTGTTGGGATGAGTACTTTTACAGGATTTTTCTAATCCTGACATGCAAGATGATTTTCAAATTTTTTAATAATTTTTTGAAATGACTAAAATTGATATATCTTAACATCCGTACGGTTGGATCATCGAAAAATTATTTTAAAAATTAATCTTGTAAATCGGGAATGAGTCTCGTTGTCTAGAGGAGTACTTTTACTGGATTTTTCTATCTTTACTTGCAAGATTAATTTAAAATTTATTAATAATTTTTCCTTATGACTAAAATTGATATATATTAACATCCGTACGGTTGGATTATCGAAAAAATCATTTTAAAAATTGATCTTGTAAATCAGGAACGAGTCTCGTTGTCGGGAGGGGTACTTTTACTTGATTTTTCTAATCCTGATGTGCAAGATGAATTTCAAATTTTTTAATAATTTTTTCAAATGACTAAAATTGATATATCTTAATATCCGTACGGTTGGATCATCGAAAAAATTATTTTAAAAATTAATCTTGTAAATCGGGAACGAGTCTCGTTGTCTAGAGGAGTACTTTTACTAGATTTTTCTATCCTTACTTGCAAGATGAATTTAAAATTTATTAATAATTTTTTCTTATGACTAAAATTGATATATATTAACATCCGTACGGTTGGATCGTCGAAAAAATCATTTTAGAAATTAATCTTGTAAATCGGGAACGAGGCTCGTTGTCGGGAGGGGCACTTTTACTGGATTTTTCTAATCCTGACTTGCAAGATGAATTTCAAAATTTTTAATAATTTTTCCTTATGACTAAAATTCATATCTTAACATCCGTACGGTTGGATCGTCGAAAAAATCATTTTAAAAATTAATCTTGTAAATCGGGAACGAGTCTCGTTGTTGGGATGAGTACTTTTACAGAATTTTTCTAATCCTGACATGCAAGATGATTTTCAAATTTTTTAATATTTTTTTCAAATGACTAAAATTGATATATCTTAATATCCGTACGGTCGGATCATCGAAAAAATTATTTTAAAAATTAATCTTGTAAATCGGGAACGAATCTCGTTGTCTAGAGGAGTACTTTTTCTGGATTTTTCTATCCTTACTTGCAAGATGAATTTAAAATTTATTAATAATTTTTTCTTATGACTAAAATTGATATATATTAACATCCGTACGGTTGGATCGTCGAAAAAATCAGTTTAAAAATTAATCTTGTAAATCGGGAACGAGTCTCGTTGGCGGGAGGGGTACTTTTACTCGTTGTTTCTAATCTTATCGTGCAAGATGAATTTCAAATTTTTTAATAATTTTTTCTTATGACTAAAATTGATATATCTTAACATCCGTATGGTTGGATCATCGAAAAAAATATTTTAACGATTAATCTTGTAAATCGGGAATGAGTCTCGTTGTCGGGAGGGGTACTTTTACTTGAATTTTCTAATCCTCACGTGCAAGATGAATTTTAAATTTTATAATAATTTTTTCTTATGACTAAAATTGATATATCTTAACATCCGTACGATTTCATCATCAAAAAAATAATTTTAAAAATTAATATTGTATATCGGGAATGAGTCTTGTTGTCTAAAGGAGTACTTTTACTGGATTTTTTTAATCCTTACATGCAAGATGAATTTAAAATTTTTTAATAATTTTTTCTTATGATTAAAATTAATATATATTAACATCCGTATGGTGGGATTATCGAAAAAATCATTATAAAAATTAATCTTGTAAATCAGGAACGAGTCTCGTTGTTGGGAGGGGTACTTTTACTGGATTTTTCTAATCCTGATGTGCAAGATGAATTTCAAAGTTTTTAATAATTTTTTCAAATGACTAAAATTGATATATCTTAATATCCGTATGGTTGGATCATCGAAAAAATTATTTTAAAAATTAATCTTGTAAATCGGGAACGAGTCTCGTTGTCTAGAGGAATACTTTTACTGGATTTTTTTATCCTTACTTTCAAGATAAATTTAAAATTTATTAATAATTTTTTCTTATGTCTAAAATTGATATATATTAACATCCGTACGGTTGGATCGTCGAAAAAATCATTTTAGAAATTAATCTTGTAAATCGGGAACGAGGCTCGTTGTCGGGAGGGGCACTTTTACTGGATTTTTCTAATCCTGACTTGCAAGATGAATTTCAAAATTTTTAATAATTTTTCCTTATGACTAAAATTGATATCTTAACATCCGTACGGTTGGATCGTCGAAAAAATCATTTTAAAAATTAATCTTGTAAATCGGGAACGAGTCTCGTTGTTGGGATGAGTACTTTTACAGAATTTTTCTAATCCTGACATGCAAGATGATTTTCAAATTTTTTAATAATTTTTTCAAATGACTAAAATTGATATATCTTAATATCCGTACGGTCGGATCATCGAAAAAATTATTTTAAAAATTAATCTTGTAAATCGGGAACGAATCTCGTTGTCTAGAGGAGTACTTTTTCTGGATTTTTCTATCCTTACTTGCAAGATGAATTTAAAATTTATTAATAATTTTTTCTTATGACTAAAATTGATATATATTAACATCCGTACGGTTGGATCATCGAAAAAATCATTTTAAAAATTGATCTTGTAAATCAGGAACGAGTCTCGTTGTCGGGAGGGGTACTTTTACTTGATTTTTCTAATCCTGATGTGCAAGATGAATTTCAAATTTTTTAATAATTTTTTCAAATGACTAAAATTGATATATCTTAATATCCGTACGGTTGGATCATCGAAAAAATTATTTTAAAAATTAATCTTGTAAATCGGGAACGAGTCTCGTTGTCTAGAGGAGTACTTTTACTAGATTTTTCTATCCTTACTTGCAAGATGAATTTAAAATTTATTAATAATTTTTTCTTATGACTAAAATTGATATATATTAACATCCGTACGGTTGGATCGTCGAAAAAATCATTTTAGAAATTAATCTTGTAAATCGGGAACGAGGCTCGTTGTCGGGAGGGGCACTTTTACTGGATTTTTCTAATCCTGACTTGCAAGATGAATTTCAAAATTTTTAATAATTTTTCCTTATGACTAAAATTCATATCTTAACATCCGTACGGTTGGATCGTCGAAAAAATCATTTTAAAAATTAATCTTGTAAATCGGGAACGAGTCTCGTTGTTGGGATGAGTACTTTTACAGAATTTTTCTAATCCTGACATGCAAGATGATTTTCAAATTTTTTAATATTTTTTTCAAATGACTAAAATTGATATATCTTAATATCCGTACGGTCGGATCATCGAAAAAATTATTTTAAAAATTAATCTTGTAAATCGGGAACGAATCTCGTTGTCTAGAGGAGTACTTTTTCTGGATTTTTCTATCCTTACTTGCAAGATGAATTTAAAATTTATTAATAATTTTTTCTTATGACTAAAATTGATATATATTAACATCCGTACGGTTGGATCGTCGAAAAAATCAGTTTAAAAATTAATCTTGTAAATCGGGAACGAGTCTCGTTGGCGGGAGGGGTACTTTTACTCGTTGTTTCTAATCTTATCGTGCAAGATGAATTTCAAATTTTTTAATAATTTTTTCTTATGACTAAAATTGATATATCTTAACATCCGTATGGTTGGATCATCGAAAAAAATATTTTAACGATTAATCTTGTAAATCGGGAATGAGTCTCGTTGTCGGGAGGGGTACTTTTACTTGAATTTTCTAATCCTCACGTGCAAGATGAATTTTAAATTTTATAATAATTTTTTCTTATGACTAAAATTGATATATCTTAACATCCGTACGATTTCATCATCAAAAAAATAATTTTAAAAATTAATATTGTATATCGGGAATGAGTCTTGTTGTCTAAAGGAGTACTTTTACTGGATTTTTTTAATCCTTACATGCAAGATGAATTTAAAATTTTTTAATAATTTTTTCTTATGATTAAAATTAATATATATTAACATCCGTATGGTGGGATTATCGAAAAAATCATTATAAAAATTAATCTTGTAAATCAGGAACGAGTCTCGTTGTTGGGAGGGGTACTTTTACTGGATTTTTCTAATCCTGATGTGCAAGATGAATTTCAAAGTTTTTAATAATTTTTTCAAATGACTAAAATTGATATATCTTAATATCCGTATGGTTGGATCATCGAAAAAATTATTTTAAAAATTAATCTTGTAAATCGGGAACGAGTCTCGTTGTCTAGAGGAATACTTTTACTGGATTTTTTTATCCTTACTTTCAAGATAAATTTAAAATTTATTAATAATTTTTTCTTATGTCTAAAATTGATATATATTAACATCCGTACGGTTGGATCGTCGAAAAAATCATTTTAGAAATTAATCTTGTAAATCGGGAACGAGGCTCGTTGTCGGGAGGGGCACTTTTACTGGATTTTTCTAATCCTGACTTGCAAGATGAATTTCAAAATTTTTAATAATTTTTCCTTATGACTAAAATTGATATCTTAACATCCGTACGGTTGGATCGTCGAAAAAATCATTTTAAAAATTAATCTTGTAAATCGGGAACGAGTCTCGTTGTTGGGATGAGTACTTTTACAGAATTTTTCTAATCCTGACATGCAAGATGATTTTCAAATTTTTTAATAATTTTTTCAAATGACTAAAATTGATATATCTTAATATCCGTACGGTCGGATCATCGAAAAAATTATTTTAAAAATTAATCTTGTAAATCGGGAACGAATCTCGTTGTCTAGAGGAGTACTTTTTCTGGATTTTTCTATCCTTACTTGCAAGATGAATTTAAAATTTATTAATAATTTTTTCTTATGACTAAAATTGATATATATTAACATCCGTACGGTTGGATCATCGAAAAAATCAGTTTAAAAATTAATCTTGTAAATCGGGAACGAGTCTCGTTGTCGGGAGGGGTACTTTTACTCGATATTTCTAATCTTGTCGTGCAAGATGAATTTCAAATTTTTTAATAATTTTTTCTTATGACTAAAATTGATATATCTTAACATCTGTATGGTTGGATCATCGAAAAAATCATTTTAAAAATTAATCTTATAAATCGGGAATGAGTCTCGTTGCCGGGAGGGGTATGTTAGGTCACACACACACTGTAGAGGGGGTGAATACAGTGTATAGTACACTCAAATTGAACTTTAAGAACTTAAGTAGCAGAAAACAAACTTTATTGAAACAATAAACTCTGTTACAGTATGGAACTGTTACCTCTCAGTGATGAACAAATATCACGAGAGCTGCTAGGGTTACAATGAATAATCTTTTCTAATAATGATAACGCTTATAGTGTAAACCCTATGTCTGTGTTTATATACTACACAGTTACAAGATAATCGCTAATTGATATGGAATATAATTCTGCTTCCTAAAATATATCAATCAGATATCTTTTCTTCCAAGTATTCCATTCTTCACGGAATTCCTTCTTCATGCATATCTCTTCTTATGTTTATCTCGATCTTCTTTTCTTTAATCAGCTATTGTCCTTATTTGATTATCCTTCAGCACTTAAGTTCTGATATCTATCTTCTGATGATTATCTCCTGATAATATAAGTACTGATATCCTTAAGTCCTGACTTCCAGTATAAGTACTGATCAACAGTTAAGTACTGATTTATCCTGTTCACGTAAGATCTGAAAGCTAAACATAAAACATATTAGCCATGACATTATCAAATATATCTAACAATCTCCCCCAACTTGTAAATTAACAAAATATACAAGTTTAACAGATATTTGATGATGTCAAAAACATTAAGTACAAATGCATGAGAAATAGACTAGATAACTACAACTTACAGTCCTTAAAGTTTTTACCAATTTCAACTTCTGATAACAACTTCAATCTGTATAAATATCAGAATTTAAGCAGTTGTAGATCTTCGACTTGGCTTCTTCATTTTCTGATCTCTCTTATGTCATGAGTTGTTCTGAGATAGTTCTTCAACAAACATTTCTCAGCATATCTTAGTTCATCAATCATTCTCCTTTTAACACCTTTAAGCTCTGCAGTATCTTCACCAGTTTGAAAGATTGCAGCTCTGAGATCATTAATCTTTGCTTTTCTCAACTCCTGATCTAGTCTTATGATATAAGCTTTGTCAGACTCAAGATTGAATTCAAGTCCCTTAATACCAAGATACGTTCTGATCTGTACAGTATTAGGCTTCATATCAATAATATCACCATTGTGATCTCTGTACTTTGGAACATATCTGCTGTTAGACTTAACAGAATAAAGCCTTTTCTGTCTCTGAATCTGTTCTTTTAAGTAGTTTGCAGTAGTCTCTGTTATTCTGTCATCCACTTGAAGTAAGAAAAGTACATGCTCCAATTCTTCAAAATACTTCAAAGGAATGGCATTTTGTCTTATATGATAAACCCTACCATCTGTCATGAAATACAACATGATGTATTCTTTCAAGTAGGTATGGTAAACCATCTGTACAGATTCCAGTTGATTCAATCTCTCAGGAGTTGCTCCAATACCTGGTTCACTCAAGGAAGTTGGATCATTGGTAGTGTTGTGTACTCTTCTTTCATCAGCACTTCCCAATTAAGTTTTATCTCTAGCTTTCTTTCCAGTAACTACTCTTGCTTCAAAACCACTTGCAGTAGTCTTCAAAGATTGAGTCTGTTTTGGTTTAGTGAATCCTGGTAGGAGTGTCTTTGATCTATTTTCTGATATCAAGTTAACTTGAGCACTGTCAGAGGTTACTTGCTTCTTCTGAATATCATAACTTACAATTTCTTGACTCTGAACAACTTGAGCCATGTCAGAGGTTGTTTTAAGAACTTTTCTTGAAGTCAGAGCAAGATCATATTTTCCATCAGTAATTTCTTCTTCCTCAGGAGGTACACAAGCTTTGATAGGTTCACCAACCTTTTCTTTACCCTTAGATCTTGGATCTATCTGTGGTTGTGATCTAGCCAAAGTTGCTTCAGTATGTGTCCTTTCTTTGATCACAATGCCTTTAAGTTTTGGAAGTAACTTTTTACCAGAAGCTTCAGATTTAGATGTGACTTTCTCTGATTTAAGTCTGGCTTCTTCTTCCTTTAAACTTTCCAAGTCCATCCCTGGATTTTCTTGAAGAAATAATTGTCTTGACATTTCCTCATCAAGATCTAGAAGTTCATCAGTACTTATCCTTTTACCAGCAGCAGAACTTATTCTTTTCCCAGTATCAGAACTTGTTCTGTGACTAGCTTGTCTTGATGTAAACCTTCTACCTTGGCTATGACCACTACCCATTCCAGAGTTTCTTTGGTCATCTTTTCCATCATCCTTTCCTTGCAGTGTCTTGTTGGTTTTGCATTTGGACTTAATTACCTTCTCCCCCTTTTTGGCATCAACAGGTAATAAAAAAAAGATAAGTAGTTCCACTGAGGTCTGGATTTCAGTAAGTTGCGATTGCTGAGAAGCTTGATTTGTCAGAATTTGATCAATCTGAGCTTGTTGTTTCTCTTGAGTTTTCTCAATATAAGCAATCTTGTTAATGGTAGGTTGAAAGAACTTTTTCTTATCAATTTTCCAAACTTGTTCCTATTTGATAAAGTTCTCCTGAATCTTGTGTAGCTCTGCATGAGTATTGGAATGAAGACCTTATAGATGTTTAGTACTCAATGCAGTGACTCTAAGCTGGGTTTTAAAATCATCAGAATTTAACATTTCATCAGCTTTAGTCAAGTGCTCAGCAAGATGTAAAGCATTTGGAACACATGAAACTGAGTTCCATTCCTTAGTCCACTCCTGACCTGCAGGAGTTTCACTCCAAGGCACTGGTGAATCCCTGATAACAAACTCCTTTACCAGTTCAGACTTAGGAAGAGTCGGTGGAGGAGTATGTCCTGAAGGACCTGCTTCATCAGCATCTACAATTATAGCAGCTTCACCAGTATCTCCAACATTTGCAGCATCAGAACTTAAAGAATCAGTATCTTCTGATAAGACAACAGTGTGAGTAGCAATGGAGGCTTCAGCATCCTCTAATTGCTGATCTGATACTAAGTTCTGATCAACATCGATATCCTGATGCTCACCTAAAATCTGATCATCAGCATCTTGATGCAGAGAAGGTGTTGTTGATAACTCTGGAGTTTGAACAGCATCAGTAACAGGTGTTGTGGAAGGATTATTTGATGTTGGAGCTTCTAAGAAAAGTATTGCAGGCACAACCAGGTTCTGAATATCAATTTCAGCACTTGTGCCTGGATCAACAAGAGACACAGATGGTGAGTTAGCCTTGTCAGATACAGCTTCCTGAGATGGAGTTGATGGAGAAGAAGTGACTGGAGCAAATTCCTTGTCTTGTGAGATCAGAGATTCCTTATCCCCTTCCTTAGCTGTTTCCTCCTCATCATCTGAAACTGGCCTTTGTGCCCTCTGTTTCTTGTACTTCCTTGTTGATTTGGATTCCTTGGGAGTTTCAGGAACTATCAAACGTCTAAGCCTCTTGAGAAGCCTAGAACCCCCAATTTCAGAATCCTTCTGAGAAGTTGCTTTCTCAGCTTCAACCACCACAGGTTCTGAAGAAGGAATCTGTTCCTCAGAATCTGATTCATCTCTCAAAGTAATTTTCCTCCTCTTTTGAGGTGTTTGAGGAACAATCTTTGTTCTCTTTGGCTTAGAGGATGTAGGCTTCACAGTAGGTGTTGAAGAAGAAGGTTGAGCAGTCTGTGAAGTGGAGAGATAGGATTTGAGATAGGTTTTGAGGGTAGGTTGAGTAGAATGACAGGTAGGTACTGAGGTTGATGGATTTTGGGTGGTGGGAGGTGGTTGGACATCAGAGTAAACAGATCTATAAGTATCAGGATCAGCATTTACCAGGATCTGTTTTACAGACTTAGGAATCTGTAATGGTCTAACCACTTTCTTCTTAGTATCAGCATTTACCAGGTCATTAAAGTATCGTTTTGCAACCTTAAAAGGTGGGGTTTGAGTGCTGACTAAATGAGGTTCATCAGTACAGTAAGTGTAAATAAGTTGACAGAATCTAGCAAAATAAACAACATCTCGATCCTCTGTCATCCTATCCCCAATAAAACCAATTATTCCAGTTGCAAAATCAAAATGAGTTTGATGGATAATAGCATACCCTATGTGCTGACTCAGAATTGGGATAGCATCAAAATTTGAACATTTGTTCCCAAAAGCTTTGGTGATGCAATCAAAGAAGAAACTCCATTCTCTTCTGATATTAGCCCGTTTCAACTGTCCAAGTTTCGTCAGACTCTTTTCATATCCCAATTCAGCCATTAACTCCCGAAGGGCTGAGTCCTCTGGAACTGAGAAAGTACAATCCTCTGGAAGATGTAAAGCCCTGCGTACTGTACCAGGAGTGACTACAAAGGATGAATCACCCACTTGGAAGATAATACTGGGAGTTCCACGGTTACCACCATCATTAAAAACTCCAGTCCTCCAGAACCTCAGAACTTGTTGACTTGAAAATAATTCAGGCTGAGTTAAGGCGTACCCAACCTCACTATGTGCAAGAAGATCTTGCACAAAGTGTAATTCAGATGGAGCTTCAGCATGATCAAGAATTGCAGCATAGTTGTTTGGAACAAACTTTGCTCCATCAATGATTAAATCCTTTGGTGCCATGTGAAAAAATATTGAGATTCAAGTATGCCTGTTAGGTGTTTGAGATAATGTCTGTATGAAAAACCAACGTGAGAAAGAAGGAGAAAGAGAGTAAAAGTAAGGAGAGAGATAAAGTATAAAGAAAATAAAAGATTAAAGAAATCTTCTCTCTGTTGTACTTATACTCGGAACAAAAAAAAATGTTACCGTTGGACACCTGTCAGACATGCAGTAATAACGGTCAGTTATTGGGCTCGAGAAAACAGGAATCATTACTTACCCAGTTGCCTAGTTTCAAGGAAAAACCGTTCCATTAATCAAGAGAAACAGTTTTAATTCAAAATTTAAACCATTAGTATTGATTGAATTATTTTTCACTGCATCATTGATATTCTGAAAATACATCACATGAAAATGACCAAGATAATTTAGATGAGTAAGTGCTGAAAATGAATCAGAACTTTATTAAAAACAAAATTTAAATGGTCATCAGAATATCAATCAGGATTTATCAACACAAGATAAAATAACTCAGAGACAAAATCTTGAAGTAAAAACAATTTTCATTAATATATCAAGTCAATACATTTATGAAATGGAAATTACATCAATACTTATACAAGATTTTCCCTAAGCTTCTAATCCTAACATCAACAGCTTTAGTCCTAGCTAAGAAGCCTGACAAAGCTGAGGATGAAGAAGAACAGGAAGAAGACAAGATTAAGTCATCTTCCTCTTCCTATCTTCAACGAACAAGATGGCGAGTCGTATGATTCGCTCTTGCTGACGGATAGCTTCCCGCCTTTCCTCCTCCAATCGCTCCAGATGGCGATGGTAATCCATATAGAAGAATAGAAGGTAAGTTAGCACCTCCTGTGGGACGGAATCCCAGATCTCCTCAGGAATGGCTGTTACATGCCACTCCTGCTGCCACTCGGCACAACTTAGCTCCATAGTGAAGGTTTGGTTGTTCAAAAACATGTTGTATCGAACCATTGTGTTTTTGATAGAAGAAGGAGGATAAGTGTGTGAGAAGAATGTGATGGAAAGACTGATGTGAAGTGGTTGCTTATATAGGCAAGAGAATGCCAAGAGACGCAAAGATATTTAATGCTGACAGGTAGAATTAATTCTACCTCGTCTCCCTAGACTTTGAAAAAGAATAACAGTCATTGGAAAGGGGAATCATGGTCTAGACCGCACAAGACACAAGAAACAGTGGACTGTTCAAGTACAAATACCATTAATCCTAATCATAGTGACTATTAATCTTCCACTTCAACATATTCGAGTACGAACTGAGACTGTTATCAAATTTTATTCAAAGATAAGCCAAGTAAAGGATTAGACTGAGAAATCAGAACTTAAACCTATACCAGAACTTAACAGTCATCAGAACATAATTTCTTAACTCGAAAAAGGAATGCCCATCTTAGTAAATACTCATACAAGTTCTGAGTTATGGACGTCAGAACTTAATCATCAGAACGTGTAACTTAGAACTTGTCCTCAGAATTTGTGCAATAATGACACAATGACTGTTTATCTAAAATAACATAGACCACCACAGAAATTTTCATCATTCAGATGGAGTGATTAGTGTGTGCATTAAGCTAAAAAACAGACAAAGAGTAAAGTCTGATTCACTGCAATACATCTTAGAAATAAGGCATAACTAAAATTTTGCTAAAGATCTGTCATTGTCCTAGAAACCTACTGATGAATGAGTTCATGCTAGAGTCCATCTCAACTATTTTGTGCTAATTTTATGCATCTTTTACAATTCTGTTTTACAGTGGCTTCTCAGTGTAAGTGAGTCACGACTGTTTATCAGAATTTATGCTATTTTCAGAGTATTTCTCCAGTAATCATAGAGTGTGAAAAGTCACCAAGAAAATATTTTGCTTTTCTGATGCATATTTACTTAATACCAGCAATGCACTTGGGTCGTCCCTTCCAGATTTTTACTCTAGATCTCAAAGGAGTACCTGATTTTAATCTTTGATCTTTTTGCTTTTTCTTTTGATAAGAGAGGTTTATCAGCACTTAGTACATTCAGCAGTTTTACTAGTATCAGAACTTAACAGATGAGTAGCATTATTCTAATTTGTGACTTAGTAATAAGATATACAAAGTAAACTTAACTAAGCTCAGTTATCAGAGGTTGCTAGTGTCATAAGATTTCCACTGAAATAATTACTTCTTCCATGGAATCATTTTGTTTATTGAAGACTACTAGGTCAGTATCTAGCACAGTTATCCTCATAGGATTGAATAGGTACTAAAACAAACATATCACTTATCATGGTTTAGAAACATATATCAGACAACAGTCAGTACTTAAAGACATTTATCAATTAAGCACAGAATACACAATGAGATTAATTCTGTAAATACTGAACATAAAGTCTGATAACACAGAACAAGTCTAAGCAGATTTAGAGATAGAACCTGAAAGCATTCCAAGTTCATTTACCAATCTTGTAAAAGTAGCTTCACATAATGGTTTTGTGAAGATATCTGCCAACTGTTGATCTGTGGGAACAAAATGCAATTCCACTGTACCTTCATCCACATGTTCCCTGATGAAATGGTACCTGATGCTGATGTGCTTTGTCATTGAATGTTGAACTGGATTACCTGACATAGCAATATCACTTTGATTATCACAGTAAATAGGGATTTTGAAATATGTTAACCCATAATCCAGTAACTGATTCTTCATCCAAAGAATCTGTGCACAACAGCTTCCTGCAGCAATATACTCTGCTTCTGCAGTTGATGTGGAAATTGACTTTTGTTTCTTGCTGTACCAAGAAACCAATCTGCCTCCAAGAAATTGGCAGCTTCCACTTGTGCTTTTCCTGTTAATTTTGCAACCTGCAAAATCTGCATCTGAGTAACCTATTAGTTTAAAATCTGATTCTCTAGGATACCATAATCCCAGAGCAGCTGTTCCTTTAAGATACTTAAAGATTCTTTTTACAGCTGTTAAGTGAGGTTCTCTTGGATCTGCTTGAAATCTTGCACAAAGACAGGTAGCATACATGATATCAGGTCTACTAGCAGTTAGATAGAGTAGAGAGCCAATCATACCTCTGTAGTCAGTAATATCTACTGATTTACCGGTATCCTTATCCAGTTTTGTTGCAATGGCCATTGGAGTGGATGCACTTGAACAATCTTGCATTCCAAATTTCTTTAGCAAGTTTCTGGTGTACTTGGTTTGACAAATAAAGTGCCTTCCTCAGTCTGCTTGACTTGAAGGCCCAGAAAATAGCTAAGTTCCCCCATCATACTCATCTGATATCTTGACTACATAAGTTTGGCAAACTTCTTGCAAAGTTTGTCATTTGTAGATCCAAAAATGATATCATCAACATAAATCTGGACCAGAAGTAAGTCCTTTCCATGGTTGAGGTAGAACAGTGTTTTGTCTATTGTCCCTCTGTGGAATCCACTTTCCAGAAGAAACTGAGCTAAAGTCTCATACTATGCTCTAGGAGCTTGCTTAAGTCCATAAAGTGCTTTGTCAAGTCTGTAGACATAGTCTGGATGTTTGGTATCTACAAAACCTGGAGGTTGTTCAACATATACATCTTCCTCCAATTCTCCATTGAGAAAAGCACTTTTCACATCCATTTGAAACACAGTAAACTTTTTGTGAGCAGCATAAGCCAAAAATATCCTTATGGCTTCTAACCTAGCAACTGGTGCAAATGTTTCATCATAATCAATTCCCTCCTGTTGAAAATATCCTTTTGCAACCAGCATTGCCTTATTCCTTGTAATTATGCCATCACTGTCAGTTTTATTTCTGAATACCCACTTTGTACCAACAACAGATCTATTCTTTGGTCTTGATACTAGGGTCCAGACTTTGTTTCTTTCAAATTCATTCAACTCTTCCTGTATTGCTTGCACCCAATCAGCATCTTGAAGAGCTTCTTCCACTTTCTTTGGCTCAGTCTGAGAGAGAAAAGAATTGTAAAGACACTCATTTGAAGTACCTGTTCTAGTTCTGACACCTGCATCAGGATTTCCAATTATCAAATCAGGTGTATGTGATTTTGTCCACTTCCTTGCAGATGGAAGGTTTTCTCTAGAACTGGATGCTCCCCCAGGATCCATGCTATCTTCATTTTCATTTTATGATGCTCCCCCTGAAACTATGCTCTCTGAGTTGGATTCTTCAGTATTTAGATTTTCAGCACTATCAGAACTTGGCTTATCAGAACTTGACGAATCAGAACTTAAAGAGCCAGATGCATGTTCGGATGTTTCTTGAGATGTGGTAGGATCTTGAGTATGCTCCCCCTGCATAGGTGCATCTTCCTTTAACGTAGTCACCACAGTTTCAATAACATCAGAGTTTAATCCATCAGAGTTTGCAGTATCAGGACTTAGACCGTCAGGATTTTCAGTATCAGAATATGAGTCTTCATTTTCAAATCTCAGCTGATCATGGTCAATGAAATCTTTAAGACCAGTGATCTTCTTGTCATCAAAAGAGACATTGATAGATTCCATGACCACTTTTGTTCTCAAATTATAGACTCTGAAGGCTTTTATGGAAAGTGGATATCCAACAAAGATTCCTTCATCAGCTTTTAGATCAAACTTTGATAGCTGTTCAGGATGAGTCTTGAGAACAAAATGTTGGGTTCCGAAGGCATAAAACGCAGCGGATAAACGTAAATAAAACAAAAATTCGAAACCCAAAAACAGGATCCATGTATAATTATGGGCAGATTATGGAGATAACGAATCATACCTTTCAAGAGATTAACTTTTACGAACTCAACGGAGATCCTAGCTATCACGCTTTGTGTCTACCTCTCGGAGAAACACCTCTATGGTATCCACACGAGCACCTTCAAGAACGTCTCACGAACTTGACTACGGAATGGATGTACTAGCCTCCTTCTTGACGATCTGAATTGCCTCTGCCTCTCTTTGCTGCTAGGGTTTTCTTAAAAAAACGTTCAAGCCTCTTTAACCTCTCATTATCTATTTATAATGACTGATTAAAAAGGCCCATAATAGCAAAGCCCAACCCTAGTAGGTATTGGATTAAATAATAAAAACGAATTTCTATTATTTAATTAATAACTAAGTCATACTTAATTATTATGGGCAAAAACATTCCTTTTAATTCGAATTTATATTATCTCAATTAAGTCTTACTTAATTATAATAAAATTCAAATAATCATCAATTAATTTAAATCCATAATTTAAATTAACTATTCCATTAAGTGCTCTATTTGTGCGACCCTATAGGCTATTATTTAATTGGCAATAATTTTATTCTCTAATAAAATTATAAACAATGAGCGGTATCTAGTAATACATCATTGTTACCCAATTAAACAATAATTAAATCGTGATTAGATAAAACCTTTCGTGATTAATGTTTTTCCGTGTAATATAATCCCTTTAACCATACATATTATAGATTAAACTCGAGGCATGTATTTAGTCATCCTCTTCAACATTTAATCTGGGTTTACTTGATGCATGAGTAGATTATTGAAACAAATCATTATTTGAGCATGGCCATGCTTTTATAATCTCACTCAATCAAGAGGCCAATAATATCTCTCCTAATTATAGGAGGGTTAAATCCTTTATCTATCATTCATATTTCTCATACGACTCATGATATACCCGATGTCCACTTTTATCATCACCCGATCAAAAGTAACTTTTAATGTAGTCAAAGTATATTAATCCTCGTATAGAAATATAATGATTTCAAGTCAAAGGATCGTTACACCATTATCACTGTGAGTCTTTCTTATGACTTTATTAAACATGAAGAATCTCACTGTGGGTCTGTCCAGTACCATGTACTCTCACATGTACCTATGTATTGACTTCAGTATCCCCATACTTATAACCAATGAGATGTGGTTATCTTGTCAAACAACATACTAGTCTATCTATGTATTATTATTGTCCTATATAATAATACTCGACTAGGGACCTTTAAGAATATGATATATTATATAATCTCAAGTTCAAGTCATGTACTTAAACTATACAATTTGTATCATGATTCTAAGGACATTTATTATGCTAACAAAATATCGCAGTAATTAAGGTCATAATAAATACATTTATTGAATGATCAACTGACATAAAGATAAAAGAATAATGTATTGCCTCTAGGGCACCTACACTAACAATCTCCCACTTGCACTAGAGCCAATCACCCATATATCTAATACCCATGGAACTAGTGTGACCATCGTGCTTCTGCTGCGACAAGCCTTTGGTCAGTGGGTCTGCAATGTTATCATTTGTGTGCACTTTACATATGTGTATATCACCCCTTTCATTAATCTCTCGAATAAGGTGAAATCTCCTGAGTATATGTTTAGCCCGGGAGTGTGATCTAGGTTCTTTAGCCTGTGCAATGGCTCCATTATTATCGCAGTATAGATCAATGGGATCTGCGATCGATGGAACCACTCCCAAAACAGAAATGAACTTTCGAATCCAAACGGCCTCCTTAGCTGCTTCACAAGCTGCAATGTACTCAGCCTCCATTGTAGAATCAGCTACTGTTTCTTGCTTTGAACTCTTCCAGCTTACAGCACCTCCGTTTAGACAAAACACAAAACCAGACTGTGATACAGTATCATCTCTGTCTGTTTGGAAACTTGCATCGGTGTAACCTTTTACAACGAGTTTCTCTTCTCCTCCATACACCAAGAATGAATCTTTAGTTCTTTTCAGGTACTTAAGAATATTCTTAACTGCCGTCCAGTGACCTTCACCCGGATTAGACTGGTATCTGCTCGTCATGCTCAAAGCATACGAGACATCTGGGCGAGTACATACCATTGCATACATGATAGATCCAATTGCTGAAGCATATGGAACTTTATTCATGTGGTCCTTCTCATCCAATGATTTCGGACATTGGTCCTTAGAGATCGTTATCCCTTGAGACACAGGGACATATCCCCTTTTTGCATTTTGCATTCCAAAACGATGCAAAACCTTATCAATGTATGTGCTCTGACTTAGACCGATCATCCTTCTAGATCTTTCTCTATAGATCCTCATTCCTAGAATGTAGGATGCCTCTCCTAAGTCTTTAATGGAGAAATTGCTCCCTAACCACGTCTTAACAGCCTTTAGAGAAGGTATGTCATTCCCCATTAGTAGTATATCATCAACATATAGTACTATGAATGCCACATAGCTCCCATTAACCTTCTTGTAAACACACGGTTCATCTTCGTTTTGAACAAAGCCATACTCTATGACTATTTCATCAAAACGGATATTCCATCTCCTAGAGGATTGCTTCAATCCATAAATGGATCGACGCAATTTACATACCTTGCCAGCATTCCTTGGATCGACAAAACCCTCAGGTTGTGTCATGTACACATCCTCTTCAAGGCTTCCATTAAGGAAGGCTGTTTTGACATCCATTTGCCAGATTTCATAATCATGGAATGCTGCAATGGCAAGTAAAATCCTTATAGACTTGACCATAGCCACTGGTGAGAAAGTTTCATCATAGTCAATACCATGAATTTGTTTGAAACCTTTTGCAACCAGCCTAGCTTTATAGGTCTGAACATTTCCATCCATGCCCTTTTTCTTCTTAAAAACCCATTTGCACCCTATGGGTTTTACCCCTTCAGGTGGATCAACCAAAGTCCATACTTGGTTTTCGTACATGGAATCTATCTCGGATTTCATGGCTTCAAGCCATCTCTTAGAGTCTGGACTGTTCATAGCATCTTGGTATGTGAGAGGCTCATCTTCATCTATGAGCATCAAATCACCACACTGAGTCATGAGAAATCCATATCTCTCTGGCTCATGGCGAAATCTACCAGATCTACGAACAACCTGTGTTTGTTGAGCATTATCATTATTCTGCTCTTGTTCCACTTCAGGTTCAATGCTATTTTGCGGTTCTCGATCTTCATCGAGATCTATAGTTCTCCCACTGTTTCTTTTGGAAACAAAATCTCTTTCCATGAAGACAGCATCTCGAGCAATAAACACTTTCTGCTCAGAAGGACTATAAAAATAATACGCCTTTGTTTCATTAGGGTATCCTACAAAAATGCACTCTTCGGATTTAGGTCCAAGCTTGTCAGATTCTTGACGTTTCACAAATGCCTTACATCCCCAAACTTTCATAAAGTTCATGCCTGACCGTTTCTCTTTCCATATCTCATATGGAGTCTTTTGAACCTTCTTAGTAGGAACACGGTTAAGTGTGAAAGCCGCTGTTTCTAGAGCGTAACCCCAGAAACTAATTGGAAGATCTGCATGACTCATCATCGATCGCACCATGTCCAACAAGGTGCGATTTCTCCTCTCTGAAACTCCATTCCATTGAGGTGTTCCTGGCGGAGTGAGTTGCGATACAATACCACACTCTTTCAAATACTCTCTAAATTCGGTGCTTAAGTATTCACCCCCACGATCGGATCGTAAGATCTTAATACTTGCATCTCCGCCAATTTGCTTCTCTACTTCAACCTTGTATTCTTTAAATTTTTCAAAAGAATCGGATTTGTTCTTCATAAGATATACATATCCATATCTACTGAAATCATCAGTAAATGTTATGAAGTAGTAGTAGCCTCCTCTAGCCATTACACGCATTGGGCCACATACATCACTATGTATTAGCTCCAGACGTTTAGTGGCCCTTTGACCCTTACCAGTGAAAGGGGCTTTAGTCATCTTACCAAGCAAACAAGATTCGCATTCTTGGTATGATTCAAAATCAAACTTATCCAAGTATCCATCCTTATGTAATTTGGATATGCGTTTCTCATTTATGTGGCCTAGACGACAATGCCAGAGGTATGTTTGATTTGAGTCATTTATTTTAAGTCGTTTGTTTTCTATATTACAGACAGGGTTATCTAAATCAAGAACATATAAACCATTAAATAAACGCGCAACACCATAGGTTAAATCATTCAAAGCAAAAGAGCAACTGTTGTTCTTTATTGTAAACGAAAAACCTTTCTTGTCCAAACAAGAAACAGAAATAATGTTTCTGCGAATCGCAGGCACGTAAAAACAGTCTTCTAGTTCTAAAACAAGCCCAGAGGGCATAGATAAATAATAAGTCCCTACAGCTAAAGCAGCAACTTTTGCTCCATTGCCTACTCTTAGGTCCACTTCTCCCTTAGCCAGAGTTCTACTTCTCTGCAGGCCCTGCACATTTATACAAATGTGAGAAGCACATCCAGTATCAAATACCCAGGATGTAGAAATAGACAAATTGACTTCTATAACATAAATACCTGATCCAGAAATCTGAACTGCTTTCTTTTTCTTCAGATCCTCCAAGTAAATTGGACAGTTTCTCTTCCAGTGACCATCTTTCTTACAGTAGTGACATTCACCCTTGGCCACACCACCTTTAGGCTTTAAAGCCTGTTTGGGACCTGACTTTGGCTTGGTTGTAGAATCAGATCCAATCTTCTTCTTACCCTTCCATTTTCCCTTCCCTTTGGCCTTACCTTTATTTCCCACCATCAGTATGGGAGCAGGTTCAGCTGTCTTCATGTTGGTCTCATATGTTCTCAACATATGCAACAATTCAGTAGGTGTTTTGTCAAATTCATTCATATTGTAGTTCACAACAAACTGAGTGAATTTGTTGTTCAAAGAATTCATGATTAGGTCAATACCAGTTTCCGGACCAATCGGGAAACCCAAAGTTTCAAGGTACTCAATGTAACCAATCATCTTCAGAACATGTGGGCCAACTGGTTCACTCGCCCCTTGTTTGCAATTAAAAAGTGACTTACTCGTGTTGAACCTTTCTTGACGAGTTTGGCTTGCAAACATGCTTTGCAAGTGCTCATTGATAGTATATGCATCCATATGCACATGTTGTCTTTGAAGCTCAGCACTCATAGTTGCCAACATAAGACATGCAACATCATTTGCATCATTCTCATCCTTTGTGCGTGCTGCTCGTTCATCAGCAGTAGCACCCTCAGGAAGGGGGCCTGGAGGAGGAATATCAATGACATGAAGCTTGCGCTCCTGCCTGAGGACAATCCTCAAATTCCTCTGCCAGTCTAGGAAGTTGTTTCCTCCTGTCAGCTTGTCCTTCTCAAGGACTGAACGTACGGATAGTGTGTTTGTGTTGTTTGCCATTACTCAGTATCTACAATAATAAAAGCGCAAAATAAACATTAGATTGTCTGAGTTAAAATTTTATGTTCATATGATTATGATATATTCGTAATATATCTCCCACTATTTTTTTTTATCAAATTAATAGCCCTAACTATTAATTCGGAAAGTATATCCCATAAATCTTTCTAGTGAGCCAAGATCCATATTTCGTCATGTTCTAAGTCAACCACTGGTATCCTTAAAACATGATTATTTAGGTAGACAACAGTTGTCAATTATATCATATATAATTCTTGGATAATTTGGTGAACAACAATTGATCTTATCTATCTAATAGATTTTTAACCAAACTCTATGCTTCTAAGTTCATAATAGTTGAATATAACCGTTTATATTCACCTTATTATGATGACTCAGTTAAGTTAGACCCAATGATACAACGTCCGAATATAACCGTTTATATTCGTCGCATTTCACCATGATAGATAGGAGTCCCCTGCCACTGACAGCCCTTCCCCTTATCGATCTAGGATTTAATGAGTGTTCATTCATTGGAAAGCATCTGATTAAAACTTAATATTTTTACTTAGGGATTTTAATTTAGAACGATCATGATCCCATCATAAAGAGATTCCCAATTTTTCCTTGAATAAAATACTTCAAATCAATACTCGTCAATGGTTTGATTTCCAGGTAGTGGAGGAGTCACATCGGTCTCGCTTAAAACCCACAGCCTTACAAGTTCTATGAACCCGTTGTTGACAAAATCGCCCCATGTCAGAAATAAAGAAAATTCGTATTTTATTCCGTGTTTCATAAACACGAGAATCTCATGATCGTTTGTTAATTTTAAATCTTGAGTCGTTACAGATTTTATCTTGTTTAAAGGCATGGCATGGGTGATGTATCTAATACATACATACATCATTAATCTAATTAAAACATGCATTTTTCTACTCTACACATACTATTTATACATCATATGAAAAGTACGTAAAGTAAACGTGCAATAGTTATGGCCCAATCCTATGTGATCTTTTCAGGCTAATGAAAAGATCAAGGTCAATCTATGGTGTAAAAATAACTATTACATATGTCTTCTCTATTGCTTCCATTGTCTCCTTGGCCTCCATAGGATGCCTCCTCTTTCCCTTGTCCTTCTAGGATGTTACATTAAGAATTATACTAATGAACTTACAAAAGAACTCGAGTTACATTCGAGATAAAACAACTACAAATAGAAAACGACATGCAAGTCGTATTTATTACAAACCAAAAGAATAAACCATTACAACTAAGGTCTTAAGGCCATAACTATGCACCATGCTCAGTAACCATTAAAGAACATGATAGATCATATAAAGATGACATACTATTTATCACTTATCATGATCCAATCAAGAATAATAAATAAGTAAAGCATATGTCATAAGCACAAATTAAAAACGAAACCCTAACCACGCGGTTCGACCTCCGCGGTGAGGTCGCTGGGGGGGTTCGGGGGGGCAGCGAGCCCCCCGATGGCGGAAATTTTTGCAAAATCAAGTATCAGAATACTAGAAAAACATGTATCAGAATACTATTCCAGAAGCATGTATCAGTATACACACGATCCATATCCCAGTTACCAAAAACGTGTATCAGTATACATATTTTAAGAGATCGCATACATATGAGTTATGGCAGATCTTAAACATACTAGTATCATCATATAGATCATTAACAGATTCATCATATCATTCATATAACATAACTGTTATCATGGCAGACTCATATAACATAACTGTTATCATGGCAGACTCATCACACATGCATACTTGTAAAAATACAGTAAACACGTAACCAAATCAGCCCCTTATACACGTAGCTCTGATGCCATTGTTGGGTTCCGAAGGCATAAAACGCAGCGGATAAACGTAAATAAAACAAAAATTCGAAACCCAAAAACAGGATCCATGTATAATTATGGGCAGATTATGGAGATAACGAATCATACCTTTCAAGAGATTAACTTTTACGAACTCAACGGAGATCCTAGCTATCACGCTTTGTGTCTACCTCTCGGAGAAACACCTCTATGGTATCCACACGAGCACCTTCAAGAACGTCTCACGAACTTGACTACGGAATGGATGTACTAGCCTCCTTCTTGACGATCTGAATTGCCTCTGCCTCTCTTTGCTGCTAGGGTTTTCTTAAAAAAACGTTCAAGCCTCTTTAACCTCTCATTATCTATTTATAATGACTGATTAAAAAGGCCCATAATAGCAAAGCCCAACCCTAGTAGGTATTGGATTAAATAATAAAAACGAATTTCTATTATTTAATTAATAACTAAGTCATACTTAATTATTATGGGCAAAAACATTCCTTTTAATTCGAATTTATATTATCTCAATTAAGTCTTACTTAATTATAATAAAATTCAAATAATCATCAATTAATTTAAATCCATAATTTAAATTAACTATTCCATTAAGTGCTCTATTTGTGCGACCCTATAGGCTATTATTTAATTGGCAATAATTTTATTCTCTAATAAAATTATAAACAATGAGCGGTATCTAGTAATACATCATTGTTACCCAATTAAACAATAATTAAATCGTGATTAGATAAAACCTTTCGTGATTAATGTTTTTCCGTGTAATATAATCCCTTTAACCATACATATTATAGATTAAACTCGAGGCATGTATTTAGTCATCCTCTTCAACATTTAATCTGGGTTTACTTGATGCATGAGTAGATTATTGAAACAAATCATTATTTGAGCATGGCCATGCTTTTATAATCTCACTCAATCAAGAGGCCAATAATATCTCTCCTAATTATAGGAGGGTTAAATCCTTTATCTATCATTCATATTTCTCATACGACTCATGATATACCCGATGTCCACTTTTATCATCACCCGATCAAAAGTAACTTTTAATGTAGTCAAAGTATATTAATCCTCGTATAGAAATATAATGATTTCAAGTCAAAGGATCGTTACACCATTATCACTGTGAGTCTTTCTTATGACTTTATTAAACATGAAGAATCTCACTGTGGGTCTGTCCAGTACCATGTACTCTCACATGTACCTATGTATTGACTTCAGTATCCCCATACTTATAACCAATGAGATGTGGTTATCTTGTCAAACAACATACTAGTCTATCTATGTATTATTATTGTCCTATATAATAATACTCGACTAGGGACCTTTAAGAATATGATATATTATATAATCTCAAGTTCAAGTCATGTACTTAAACTATACAATTTGTATCATGATTCTAAGGACATTTATTATGCTAACAAAATATCGCAGTAATTAAGGTCATAATAAATACATTTATTGAATGATCAACTGACATAAAGATAAAAGAATAATGTATTGCCTCTAGGGCACCTACACTAACACAAAACACTTGCATCCAAATACATGAAAATATTTCAGATTTGGCTTCTTTTTCTTCACCATCTCATATGGTGTTTTTCCATGCTTGTTAATGAGTGTTGCATTTTGAGTAAAACAAGCAGTCTGCACAGCTTCACCCAGAAATAGGTTGGAAGCTTTGCTTCTTCAAGCATTGTACGTGCAGCTTCAACGAGATTTCTATTCTTCCTTTCAACAACTCCATTTTGCTGTGGAGTACGAGGAGCAGAAAAATCCTGCTTTATTCCATGGCTTTTGCAGAACTCTTCCATTATCAAATTCTTGAACTCAGTGCCATTATCAGTCCTTAAAATTTTCACAGAATCTTTGACCATTTTATCTAGCTGTTTGACATGATCAATCAAGATAGATACAGTTTCACTTTTTGTGTGCAAGAAATACACCCATGTGTATCTGGTGAACTCATCCACTATGACCAACGCATACTTCTTCTTTGCAATAGACATGACATTTACTGGACCAAATAGATCAATATGTATAAGATGATAAGGCTCAAGAATTGATGAATCAGTCTTGCTCTTGAATGAAGATTTTCTTTGTTTGGCTTTCTGACATGAATCACAAAGACCATCAGGAGCAAATACTGTGTTTGGCAATCCTCTCACAAGATCTTTCTTGACCAGTTCTTTTATATTGTTGAAATTTAAATGAGAGAGTTTCTTATGCCAATTCCAGCTTTCTTCAATTGATGCTCTACTTAACAGACAGATTGCAGAGCCATCAGTACTTGTTGAAAGCTTAGCTTCATAAATGTTACCATGTCTGTATCCTTTCAGAACAACTTTGCCTTTAGATTTACTCACAATTTCACAATGTTCTTCAAAGAAATCAACATGATAACCTCTGTCACAGATTTGACTTATACTCAGTAGGTTGTGTTTAAGTCCTGAGACCAGAGCTACTTGTTTAATTATGACATTTCCAAGATTGATATTGCCATATCCCAATGTTTTTCCAATATTGTCATCTCCATAAGAAACACTTGGGCCAGCTTTCTCCACAAAGTCTGATAGCAGGGCCTTATTTCCTGTCATATGTCCTGAACATCCACTGTCCAGAACTAGAATATTTTTCCTGTTGCCCTTTGTTTCAGCAGCTTCAGAACTGCTCTCAGCACTTTCTTTATCAGCATTTGCCATCAATGCATAGTTCTCCTCACTTTCAGAGTCTGAAGTGTCTGTCCAGCTTTTCTGCTTTGTGACAAGAGCCTTGCCTCTGTCACCCTTTTCCTTCTTATAGTCAGGAGATATGTGGCCTTTCTCACCACAGTTATAGCATTTAACATTGGTGTAATCTCCTCTGTCAGACTTTCCTCCTCTGCCTTCAGATCTTCTGAAATTCTTCTTATCAGAACTTATGCTTTTCCTGGAAAACTTCTTTCCCTTCCTGAACTTCCTGTATGCAATCTTGGTGATTCCTTTCACCAAAAGAGCACACAGCTTCATCATCTCCTCATCAGCATCAGTCTCAGGCAAGCTTTCAGAATCTGAGGACTAGAAAATTCAAGTAAAAGTACCCCTCCCGACAACGAGACTCATTCCCGATTTACAAGATTAATTTTTAAACTGATTTTTTCAATGATCCAACCGTACGGATGTTAATATATATCAATTTTAGTCATAAGAAAAAATTATTAATAAATTTTAAATTCATCTTGCAAGTAAGGATAGAAAAATCCAGTAAAAGTACTCCTCTGGACAACGAGACTCGTTCCCGATTTACAAGATTAATTTTTAATATAATTTTTTCGACGATCCAACCGTACGGATATTCAGATATATCAATTTTAGTAATTTGAAAAAATTATTAAAAAATTTGAAATTCATCTTGCAAGTCAGGATTAGAAAAATCCTGTAAAAGTACTCATCCCAACAACGAGACTCGTTCCCGATTTACAAGATTAATTTTTATAATGATTTTTTCGACGATTCAACCGTACAGATGTTAAGATATCAATTTTAGTCATAAGGAAAAATTATTAAAAAATTTGAAATTCATCATGCACGACAAGATTAGATATATCGAGTAAAAGTACCCCTCCTGACAACGAGACTCATTCCCGGTTTACAAGATTAATTTTGAACTGATTTTTTCGATGATCCAACCGTACGGATGTTAATATATATCAATTTTAGTCATAAGAAAAAATTATTAATAAATTTTAAATTCATCTTGCAAGTAAGGATAGAAAAATCCATTAAAAGTACTCCTCTAGCAACGAGACTCGTTCCCGATTTACAAGATTAATTTTTAAAATAATTTTTTCGATGATCCAACCGTACGGATATTAAGATATATCAATTTTAGTCATTTGAAAAAATTATTAAAAAATTGGAAATTCATCTTGCACATCAGGATTAGAAAAATACAGTAAAAGTACCCCTCCCGACAACGAGACTCGTTCCTGATTTACAAGATTAATTTTTATAATGATTTTTTCAATAATCTCACCGTACGGATGTTAATATATATCAATTTTAATCATAAGAAAAAATTATTAAAAAATTTTAAATTCATCTTGCATGTAAGGATTAGAAAAATCAAGTAAAAGTACTCCTCTAGACAACAAGACTCGTTCCCGATATACAATATTAATTTTTAAAATTATTTTTTCGATGATGAAACCGTACGGCTGTTAAGATATATCAATTTTAGTCTTAAGAAGAAATTATTAAAAAATTTAAAATTTATCTTGCACGTGAGGATTAGAAAATTCAAGTAAAAGTACCCCTCCCAACAACAAGACTCGTTCCCGATTTACAAGATTAATCTTTAAAATAATTTTTTTGACGATCCAACCATACGGATGTTAAGATATATCAATTTTAGTCATAAGAAAAAATTATTAAAATATTTGAAATTCATCTTGCACGACAAGATTAGAAATATCGAGTAAAAGTACCCCTCCCGCCAACGAGACTCGTTCCCGATTTACAAGATTAATTTTTAAACTGATTTTTTCGATGATCCAACCGTACGGATGTTAATATATATCAATTTTAGTCATAAGAAAAAATTATTAATAAATTTTAAATTCATCTTGCAAGTAAGGATAGAAAAATCCAGTAAAACTACTCCTCTAGACAACGAGACTCGTTCCCGATTTACAAGATTAATTTTTAAAATAATTTTTTCGACGATCCAACCGTACGGATATTAAGATATATCAATTTTAGTCATTTGAAAAAATTATTAAAAAATTTGAAATTCATCTTGCACATCAGGATTAGAAAAATCCAATAAAAGTACCCCTCCCGACAACGAGACTCGTTCCTGATTTACAAGATTAATTTTTAAAATGAATTTTTCGATATTCCAACCGTACGGATGTTAATATATATCAATTTTAATCATAAGAAAAAATTATTAAAAATTTTTAAATTCATCTTGCAAGTAAGGATTAGAAAAATCCAGTAAAAGTACTCCTCTAGACAACAAGACTCGTTCCCGATATACAATATTAATTTTTATAATTATTTTTTCAATGATTAAACCGTACGGATGTTAAGATATATCAATTTTAGTCATAAGAAAAAATTATTAAAAAATTTAAAATTCATCTTGCACGTGAGGATTAGAAATTCCAGTAAAAGTACCCCTCCCGACAACGAGACTCGTTCCCGATTTACAAGATTAATTTTTAAAATGATATTTTCGACGATCCAACCATACGGATGTTAAGATATATCAATTTTAGTCTTAAGAAAAAATTATTAAAAAATTTGAAATTCATCTTGCACGAAAAGATTAGAAATATCGAGTAAAAGTACCCCTCCCGCCAACGAGACTCGTTCCTGATTTACAAGATCAATTTTTAAAATGATTTTTTCGATAATCCAACCGTACGGATGTTAATATTGTTGGGTTCCGAAGGCATAAAACGCAGCGGATAAACGTAAATAAAACAAAAATTCGAAACCCAAAACAGGATCCATGTATAATTATGGGCAGATTATGGAGATAACGAATCATACCTTTCAAGAGATTAACTTTTACGAACTCAACGGAGATCCTAGCTATCACGCTTTGTGTCTACCTCTCGGAGAAACACCTCTATGGTATCCACACGAGCACCTTCAAGAACGTCTCACGAACTTGACTACGGAATGGATGTACTAGCCTCCTTCTTGACGATCTGAATTGCCTCTGCCTCTCTTTGCTGCTAGGGTTTTCTTAAAAAACGTTCAAGCCTCTTTTACCTCTCATTATCTATTTATAATGACTGATTAAAAAGGCCCATAATAGCAAAGCCCAACCCTAGTAGGTATTGGATTAAATAATAAAAACGAATTTCTATTATTTAATTAATAACTAAGTCATACTTAATTATTATGGGCAAAAACATTCCTTTTAATTCGAATTTATATTATCTCAATTAAGTCTTACTTAATTATAATAAAATTCAAATAATCATCAATTAATTTAAATCCATAATTTAAATTAACTATTCCATTAAGTGCTCTATTTGTGCGACCCTATAGGCTATTATTTAATTGGCAATAATTTTATTCTCTAATAAAATTATAAACAATGAGCGGTATCTAGTAATACATCATTGTTACCCAATTAAACAATAATTAAATCGTGATTAGATAAAACCTTTCGTGATTAATGTTTTTTTCGTGTAATATAATCCCTTTAACCATACATATTATAGATTAAACTCGAGGCATGTATTTAGTCATCCTCTTCAACATTTAATCTGGGTTTACTTGATGCATGAGTAGATTATTGAAACAAATCATTATTTGAGCATGGCCATGCTTTTATAATCTCACTCAATCAAGAGGCCAATAATATCTCTCCTAATTATAGGAGGGTTAAATCCTTTATCTATCATTCATATTTCTCATACGACTCATGATATACCCGATGTCCACTTTTATCATCACCCGATCAAAAGTAACTTTTAATGTAGTCAAAGTATATTAATCCTCGTATAGAAATATAATGATTTCAAGTCAAAGGATCGTTACACCATTATCACTGTGAGTCTTTCTTATGACTTTATTAAACATGAAGAATCTCACTGTGGGTCTGTCCAGTACCATGTACTCTCACATGTACCTATGTATTGACTTCAGTATCCCCATACTTATAACCAATGAGATGTGGTTATCTTGTCAAACAACATACTAGTCTATCTATGTATTATTATTGTCCTATATAATAATACTCGACTAGGGACCTTTAAGAATATGATATATTATATAATCTCAAGTTCAAGTCATGTACTTAAACTATACAATTTGTATCATGATTCTAAGGACATTTATTATGCTAACAAAATATCGCAGTAATTAAGGTCATAATAAATAAATTTATTGAATGATCAACTGACATAAAGATAAAAGAATAATGTATTGCCTCTAGGGCACCTACACTAACAATCTCCCACTTGCACTAGAGCCAATCACCCATATATCTAATACCCATGGAACTAGTGTGACCATCGTGCTTCTGCTGCGACAAGCCTTTGGTCAGTGGGTCTGCAATGTTATCATTTGTGTGCACTTTACATATGTGTATATCACCCCTTTCATTAATCTCTCGAATAAGGTGAAATCTCCTGAGTATATGTTTAGCCCGGGAGTGTGATCTAGGTTCTTTAGCCTGTGCAATGGCTCCATTATTATCGCAGTATAGATCAATGGGATCTGCGATCGATGGAACCACTCCCAAAATAGAAATGAACTTTCGAATCCAAACGGCCTCCTTAGCTGCTTCACAAGCTGCAATGTACTCAGCCTCCATTGTAGAATCAGCTACTGTTTCTTGCTTTGAACTCTTCCAGCTTACAGCACCTCCGTTTAGACAAAACACAAAACCAGACTGTGATACAGTATCATCTCTGTCTGTTTGGAAACTTGCATCGGTGTAACCTTTTACAACGAGTTTCTCTTCTCCTCCATACACCAAGAATGAATCTTTAGTTCTTTTCAGGTACTTAAGAATATTCTTAACTGCCGTCCAGTGACCTTCACCCGGATTAGACTGGTATCTGCTCGTCATGCTCAAAGCATACGAGACATCTGGGCGAGTACATACCATTGCATACATGATAGATCCAATTGCTGAAGCATATGGAACTTTATTCATGTGGTCCTTCTCATCCAATGATTTCGGACATTGGTCCTTAGAGATCGTTATCCCTTGAGACACAGGGACATATCCCCTTTTTGCATTTTGCATTCCAAAACGATGCAAAACCTTATCAATGTATGTGCTCTGACTTAGACCGATCATCCTTCTAGATCTTTCTCTATAGATCCTCATTCCTAGAATGTAGGATGCCTCTCCTAAGTCTTTAATGGAGAAATTGCTCCCTAACCACGTCTTAACAGCCTTTAGAGAAGGTATGTCATTCCCCATTAGTAGTATATCATCAACATATAGTACTATGAATGCCACATAGCTCCCATTAACCTTCTTGTAAACACACGGTTCATCTTCGTTTTGAACAAAGCCATACTCTATGACTATTTCATCAAAACGGATATTCCATCTCCTAGAGGATTGCTTCAATCCATAAATGGATCGACGCAATTTACATACCTTGCCAGCATTCCTTGGATCGACAAAACCCTCAGGTTGTGTCATGTACACATCCTCTTCAAGGCTTCCATTAAGGAAGGCTGTTTTGACATCCATTTGCCAGATTTCATAATCATGGAATGCTGCAATGGCAAGTAAAATCCTTATAGACTTGACCATAGCCACTGGTGAGAAAGTTTCATCATAGTCAATACCATGAATTTGTTTGAAACCTTTTGCAACCAGCCTAGCTTTATAGGTCTGAACATTTCCATCCATGCCCTTTTTCTTCTTAAAAACCCATTTGCACCCTATGGGTTTTACCCCTTCAGGTGGATCAACCAAAGTCCATACTTGGTTTTCGTACATGGAATCTATCTCGGATTTCATGGCTTCAAGCCATCTCTTAGAGTCTGGACTGTTCATAGCATCTTGGTATGTGAGAGGCTCATCTTCATCTATGAGCATCAAATCACCACACTGAGTCATGAGAAATCCATATCTCTCTGGCTCATGGCGAAATCTACCAGATCTACGAACAACCTGTGTTTTTTGAGCATTATCATTATTCTGCTCTTGTTCCACTTCAGGTTCAATGCTATTTTGCGGTTCTCGATCTTCATCGAGATCTATAGTTCTCCCACTGTTTCTTTTGGAAACAAAATCTCTTTCCATGAAGACAGCATCTCGAGCAATAAACACTTTCTGCTCAGAAGGACTATAAAAATAATACGCCTTTGTTTCATTAGGGTATCCTACAAAAATGCACTCTTCGGATTTAGGTCCAAGCTTGTCAGATTCTTGACGTTTCACAAATGCCTTACATCCCCAAACTTTCATAAAGTTCATGCCTGACCGTTTCTCTTTCCATATCTCATATGGAGTCTTTTGAACCTTCTTAGTAGGAACACGGTTAAGTGTGAAAGCCGCTGTTTCTAGAGCGTAACCCCAGAAACTAATTGGAAGATCTGCATGACTCATCATCGATCGCACCATGTCCAACAAGGTGCGATTTCTCCTCTCTGAAACTCCATTCCATTGAGGTGTTCCTGGCGGAGTGAGTTGCGATACAATACCACACTCTTTCAAATACTCTCTAAATTCGGTGCTTAAGTATTCACCCCCACGATCGGATCGTAAGATCTTAATACTTGCATCTCCGCCAATTTGCTTCTCTACTTCAACCTTGTATTCTTTAAATTTTTCAAAAGAATCGGATTTGTTCTTCATAAGATATACATATCCATATCTACTGAAATCATCAGTAAATGTTATGAAGTAGTAGTAGCCTCCTCTAGCCATTACACGCATTGGGCCACATACATCACTATGTATTAGCTCCAGACGTTTAGTGGCCCTTTGACCCTTACCAGTGAAAGGGGCTTTAGTCATCTTACCAAGCAAACAAGATTCGCATTCTTGGTATGATTCAAAATCAAACTTATCCAAGTATCCATCCTTATGTAATTTGGATATGCGTTTCTCATTTATGTGGCCTAGACGACAATGCCAGAGGTATGTTTGATTTGAGTCATTTATTTTAAGTCGTTTGTTTTCTATATTACAGACAGGGTTATCTAAATCAAGAACATATAAACCATTAAATAAACGCGCAACACCATAGGTTAAATCATTCAAAGCAAAAGAGCAACTGTTGTTCTTTATTGTAAACGAAAAACCTTTCTTGTCCAAACAAGAAACAGAAATAATGTTTCTGCGAATCGCAGGCACGTAAAAACAGTCTTCTAGTTCTAAAACAAGCCCAGAGGGCATAGATAAATAATAAGTCCCTACAGCTAAAGCAGCAACTTTTGCTCCATTGCCTACTCTTAGGTCCACTTCTCCCTTAGCCAGAGTTCTACTTCTCTGCAGGCCCTGCACATTTATACAAATGTGAGAAGCACATCCAGTATCAAATACCCAGGATGTAGAAATAGACAAATTGACTTCTATAACATAAATACCTGATCCAGAAATCTGAACTGCTTTCTTTTTCTTCAGATCCTCCAAGTAAATTGGACAGTTTCTCTTCCAGTGACCATCTTTCTTACAGTAGTGACATTCACCCTTGGCCACACCACCTTTAGGCTTTAAAGCCTGTTTGGGACCTGACTTTGGCTTGGTTGTAGAATCAGATCCAATCTTCTTCTTACCCTTCCATTTTCCCTTCCCTTTGGCCTTACCTTTATTTCCCACCATCAGTATGGGAGCAGGTTCAGCTGTCTTCATGTTGGTCTCATATGTTCTCAACATATGCAACAATTCAGTAGGTGTTTTGTCAAATTCATTCATATTGTAGTTCACAACAAACTGAGTGAATTTGTTGTTCAAAGAATTCATGATTAGGTCAATACCAGTTTCCGGACCAATCGGGAAACCCAAAGTTTCAAGGTACTCAATGTAACCAATCATCTTCAGAACATGTGGGCCAACTGGTTCACTCGCCCCTTGTTTGCAATTAAAAAGTGACTTACTCGTGTTGAACCTTTCTTGACGAGTTTGGCTTGCAAACATGCTTTGCAAGTGCTCATTGATAGTATATGCATCCATATGCACATGTTGTCTTTGAAGCTCAGCACTCATAGTTGCCAACATAAGACATGCAACATCATTTGCATCATTCTCATCCTTTGTGCGTGCTGCTCGTTCATCAGCAGTAGCACCCTCAGGAAGGGGGCCTGGAGGAGGAATATCAATGACATGAAGCTTGCGCTCCTGCCTGAGGACAATCCTCAAATTCCTCTGCCAGTCTAGGAAGTTGTTTCCTCCTGTCAGCTTGTCCTTCTCAAGGACTGAACGTACGGATAGTGTGTTTGTGTTGTTTGCCATTACTCAGTATCTACAATAATAAAAGCGCAAAATAAACATTAGATTGTCTGAGTTAAAATTTTATGTTCATATGATTATGATATATTCGTAATATATCTCCCACTATTTTTTTTTTATCAAATTAATAGCCCTAACTATTAATTCGGAAAGTATATCCCATAAATCTTTCTAGTGAGCCAAGATCCATATTTCGTCATGTTCTAAGTCAACCACTGGTATCCTTAAAACATGATTATTTAGGTAGACAACAGTTGTCAATTATATCATATATAATTCTTGGATAATTTGGTGAACAACAATTGATCTTATCTATCTAATAGATTTTTAACCAAACTCTATGCTTCTAAGTTCATAATAGTTGAATATAACCGTTTATATTCACCTTATTATGATGACTCAGTTAAGTTAGACCCAATGATACAACGTCCGAATATAACCGTTTATATTCGTCGCATTTCACCATGATAGATAGGAGTCCCCTGCCACTGACAGCCCTTCCCCTTATCGATCTAGGATTTAATGAGTGTTCATTCATTGGAAAGCATCTGATTAAAACTTAATATTTTTACTTAGGGATTTTAATTTAGAACGATCATGATCCCATCATAAAGAGATTCCCAATTTTTCCTTGAATAAAATACTTCAAATCAATACTCGTCAATGGTTTGATTTCCAGGTAGTGGAGGAGTCACATCGGTCTCGCTTAAAACCCACAGCCTTACAAGTTCTATGAACCCGTTGTTGACAAAATCGCCCCATGTCAGAAATAAAGAAAATTCGTATTTTATTCCGTGTTTCATAAACACGAGAATCTCATGATCGTTTGTTAATTTTAAATCTTGAGTCGTTACAGATTTTATCTTGTTTAAAGGCATGGCATGGGTGATGTATCTAATACATACATACATCATTAATCTAATTAAAACATGCATTTTTCTACTCTACACATACTATTTATACATCATATGAAAAGTACGTAAAGTAAACGTGCAATAGTTATGGCCCAATCCTATGTGATCTTTTCAGGCTAATGAAAAGATCAAGGTCAATCTATGGTGTAAAAATAACTATTACATATGTCTTCTCTATTGCTTCCATTGTCTCCTTGGCCTCCATAGGATGCCTCCTCTTTCCCTTGTCCTTCTAGGATGTTACATTAAGAATTATACTAATGAACTTACAAAAGAACTCGAGTTACATTCGAGATAAAACAACTACAAATAGAAAACGACATGCAAGTCGTATTTATTACAAACCAAAAGAATAAACCATTACAACTAAGGTCTTAAGGCCATAACTATGCACCATGCTCAGTAACCATTAAAGAACATGATAGATCATATAAAGAGGACATACTATTTATCACTTATCATGATCCAATCAAGAATAATAAATAAGTAAAGCATATGTCATAAGCACAAATTAAAAACGAAACCCTAACCACGCGGTTCGAGGGGGGGTTCGGGGGGGCAGCGAGCCCCCCGATGGCGGAAATTTTTGCAAAATCAAGTATCAGAATACTAGAAAAACATGTATCAGAATACTATTCCAGAAGCATGTATCAGTATACACACGATCCATATCCCAGTTACCAAAAACGTGTATCAGTATACATATTTTAAGAGATCGCATACATATGAGTTATGGCAGATCTTAAACATACTAGTATCATCATATAGATCATTAACAGATTCATCATATCATTCATATAACATAACTGTTATCATGGCAGACTCATATAACATAACTGTTATCATGGCAGACTCATCACACATGCATACTTGTAAAAATACAGTAAACACGTAACCAAATCAGCCCCTTATACACGTAGCTCTGATGCCATTGTTGGGTTCCGAAGGCATAAAACGCAGCGGATAAACGTAAATAAAACAAAAATTCGAAACCCAAAACAGGATCCATGTATAATTATGGGCAGATTATGGAGATAACGAATCATACCTTTCAAGAGATTAACTTTTACGAACTCAACGGAGATCCTAGCTATCACGCTTTGTGTCTACCTCTCGGAGAAACACCTCTATGGTATCCACACGAGCACCTTCAAGAACGTCTCACGAACTTGACTACGGAATGGATGTACTAGCCTCCTTCTTGACGATCTGAATTGCCTCTGCCTCTCTTTGCTGCTAGGGTTTTCTTAAAAAACGTTCAAGCCTCTTTTACCTCTCATTATCTATTTATAATGACTGATTAAAAAGGCCCATAATAGCAAAGCCCAACCCTAGTAGGTATTGGATTAAATAATAAAAACGAATTTCTATTATTTAATTAATAACTAAGTCATACTTAATTATTATGGGCAAAAACATTCCTTTTAATTCGAATTTATATTATCTCAATTAAGTCTTACTTAATTATAATAAAATTCAAATAATCATCAATTAATTTAAATCCATAATTTAAATTAACTATTCCATTAAGTGCTCTATTTGTGCGACCCTATAGGCTATTATTTAATTGGCAATAATTTTATTCTCTAATAAAATTATAAACAATGAGCGGTATCTAGTAATACATCATTGTTACCCAATTAAACAATAATTAAATCGTGATTAGATAAAACCTTTCGTGATTAATGTTTTTTTCGTGTAATATAATCCCTTTAACCATACATATTATAGATTAAACTCGAGGCATGTATTTAGTCATCCTCTTCAACATTTAATCTGGGTTTACTTGATGCATGAGTAGATTATTGAAACAAATCATTATTTGAGCATGGCCATGCTTTTATAATCTCACTCAATCAAGAGGCCAATAATATCTCTCCTAATTATAGGAGGGTTAAATCCTTTATCTATCATTCATATTTCTCATACGACTCATGATATACCCGATGTCCACTTTTATCATCACCCGATCAAAAGTAACTTTTAATGTAGTCAAAGTATATTAATCCTCGTATAGAAATATAATGATTTCAAGTCAAAGGATCGTTACACCATTATCACTGTGAGTCTTTCTTATGACTTTATTAAACATGAAGAATCTCACTGTGGGTCTGTCCAGTACCATGTACTCTCACATGTACCTATGTATTGACTTCAGTATCCCCATACTTATAACCAATGAGATGTGGTTATCTTGTCAAACAACATACTAGTCTATCTATGTATTATTATTGTCCTATATAATAATACTCGACTAGGGACCTTTAAGAATATGATATATTATATAATCTCAAGTTCAAGTCATGTACTTAAACTATACAATTTGTATCATGATTCTAAGGACATTTATTATGCTAACAAAATATCGCAGTAATTAAGGTCATAATAAATAAATTTATTGAATGATCAACTGACATAAAGATAAAAGAATAATGTATTGCCTCTAGGGCACCTACACTAACAAATATATATAAATTTTAGTCATAAGAAAAAATTATTAATAAATTTTAAATTCATCTTGCAAGTAAGGATAGAAAAATCCAGTAAAAGTACTCCTCTAGACAACGAGACTCGTTCCCGATTTACAAGATTAATTTTTAAAATAATTTTTTCGATGATCCAACCGTACAGATATTAAGATATATCAATTTTAGTCATTTGAAAAAATTATTAAAAAATTTGAAATTCATCTTGCACATCAGGATTAGAAAAATCCAGTAAAAGTACCCCTCCCGACAACGAGACTCGTTCCTGATTTACAAGATTAATTTTTATAATGATTTTTTTTGATAATCCCACCGTACGGATGTTAATATATATCAATTTTAATCATAAGAAAAAATTATTAAAAAATTTTAAATTCATCTTGCATGTAAGGATTAGAAAAATCAAGTAAAAGTACTCCTCTAGACAACAAGACTCGTTCCCGATATACAATATTAATTTTTAAAATTATTTTTTCAATGATGAAACCGTACGGATGTTAAGATTTATCAATTTTAGTCTTAAGCAGAAATTATTAAAAAATTTAAAATTTATCTTGCACGTGAGGATTAGAAAATTCAAGTAAAAGTACCCCTCCCAACAACAAGACTCGTTCCCGATTTACAAGATTAATCTTTAAAATAATTTTTTCGACGATCCAACCATACGGATGTTAAGATATTTCAATTTTAGTCATAAGAAAAAATTATTAAAATATTTGAAATTCATCTTGCACGACAATATTAGAAATATCGAGTAAAAGTACCCCTCCCGCCAACGAGACTCGTTCCCGATTTACAAGATTAATTTTTAAACTGATTTTTTCGATGATCCAACCGTACGGATGTTAATATATATCAATTTTAGTCATAAGAAAAAATTATTAATAAATTTTAAATTCATCTTGCAAGTAAGGATAGAAAAATCCAGTAAAACTACTCCTCTAGACAACGAGACTCGTTCCCGATTTACAAGATTAATTTTTAAAATAATTTTTTCGACGATCCAACCATACGGATATTAAGATATATCAATTTTAGTCATTTGAAAAAATTATTAAAAAATTTGAAATTCATCTTGCACATCAGGATTAGAAAAATCCAGTAAAAGTACCCCTCCCGACAACGAGACTCGTTCCTGATTTACAAGATTAATTTTTAAAATGAATTTTTCGATATTCCAACCGTACGGATGTTAATATATATCAATTTTAATCATAAGAAAAAATTATTAAAAATTTTTAAATTCATCTTGCAAGTAAGGATTAGAAAAATCCAGTAAAAGTACTCCTCTAGACAACAAGACTCGTTCCCGATATACAATATTAATTTTTATAATTATTTTTTCGATGATTAAACCGTACGGATGTTAAGATATATCAATTTTAGTCATAAGAAAAAATTATTAAAAAATTTAAAATTCATCTTGCACGTGAGGATTAGAAATTCCAGTAAAAGTACCCCTCCCGACAACAAGACTCGTTCCCGATTTACAAGATTAATCTTTAAAATAATTTTTTCGACGATCCAACCATACGGATGTTAAGATATATCAATTTTAGTTATAAGAAAAAATTATTAAAATATTTGAAATTCATCTTGCACGACAAGATTAGAAATATCGAGTAAAAGTACCCTCCCGCCAACGAGACTCGTTCCCGATTTACAAGATTAATTTTTAAACTGATTTTTTCGATGATCCAACCGTACGGATGTTAATATATATCAATTTTAGTCATAAGAAAAAATTATTAATAAATTTTAAATTCATCTTGCAAGTAAGGATAGAAAAATCCAGTAAAACTACTCCTCTAGACAAAGAGACTCGTTCCCGATTTACAAGATTAATTTTTAAAATAATTTTTTCGACGATCCAACCGTACGGATATTAAGATATATCAATTTTAGTCATTTGAAAAAATTATTAAAAAAATTGAAATTCATCTTGCACATCAGGATTAGAAAAATCCAGTAAAAGTACCCCTCCCGACAACGAGACTCGTTCCTGATTTACAAGATTAATTTTTAAAATGAATTTTTCAATATTCCAACCGTACGGATGTTAATATATATCAATTTTAATCATAAGAAAAAATTATTAAAAATTTTTAAATTCATCTTGCAAGTAAGGATTAGAAAAATCCAGTAAAAGTACTCCTCTAGACAACAAGACTCGTTCCCGATATACAATATTAATTTTTATAATTATTTTTTCGATGATTAAACCGTACGGATGTTAAGATATATCAATTTTACTCATAAAAAAAATTATTAAAAAATTTAAAATTCATCTTGCACGTGAGGATTAGAAAATTCCAGTAAAAGTACCCCTCCCGACAACGAGACTCGTTCCCGATTTACAAGATTAATTTTTAAAATGATTTTTTCAACGATCCAACCATACGGATGTTAAGATATATCAATTTTAGTCTTTAGAAAAAATTATTAAAAAATTTGAAATTCATCTTGCACGAAAAGATTAGAAATTTCGAGTAAAAGTACCCCTCCCGCCAACGAGACTCGTTCCTGATTTACAAGATCAATTTTTAAAATGATTTTTTCAAAAATCCAACCGTACGGATGTTAATATATATCAATTTTAGTCGTAAGAAAAAATTATTAATAAATTTTAAATTCATCTTGCAAGTAAGGATAGAAAAATCCAGTAAAAGTACTCCTCTAGGCAACGAGACTCGTTCCTGATTTACAAGATTAATTTTTAAAATAATATTTTCGATGATCCAACCGTACAGATATTAAGATATATCAATTTTAGTCATTTAAAAAAATTATTAAAAAATTTGAAATTCATCTTGCACATCAGGATTAGAAAAATCCAGTAAAAGTACCCCTCCCGACAACGAGACTCGTTCCTGATTTACAAGATTAATTTTTATAATGATTTTTTCGATAATCCCACCGTACGGATGTTAATATATATCAATTTTAATCATAAAAAAAAATTATTAAAAAATTTTAAATTCATCTTGCATGTAAGGATTAGAAAAATCAAGTAAAAGTACTCCTCTAGACAACAAGACTCGTTCCCGATATACAATATTAATTTTTAAAATTAATTTTTCAATGATGAAACCGTACGGATGTTAAGATATATCAATTTTAGTCTTAAGAAGAAATTATTAAAAAATATAAAATTTATCTTGCACGTGAGGATTAGAAAATTCAAGTAAAAGTACCCCTCCTGACAACAAGACTCGTTCCCGATTTACAAGATTAATCTTTAAAATAATTTTTTCGAAGATCCAACCATACGGATGTTAAGATATATCAATTTTAGTCATAAGAAAAAATTATTAAAATATTTGAAATTCATCTTGCACGACAAGATTAGAAATATCGAGTAAAAGTACCCCTCCCGCCAACGAGACTCGTTCCTGATTTACAAGATTAATTTTTAAACTGATTTTTTCGATGATCCAAACGTACGGATGTTAATATATATCAATTTTAGTCATAAGAAAAAATTATTAATAAATTTTAAATTCATCTTGCAAGTAAGGATAGAAAAATCCAGTAAAACTACTCATCTAGACAACGAGACTCGTTCCCGATTTACAAGATTAATTTTTAAAATAATTTTTTCGACGATCCAACCGTACGGATATTAAGATATATCAATTTTAGTCATTTGAAAAAATTATTAAAAAATTTGAAATTCATCTTGCACATCAGGATTAGAAAAATCCAATAAAAGTACCCCTCCCGACAACGAGACTCGTTCCTGATTTACAAGATTAATTTTTAAAATGAATTTTTCGATATTCCAACCGTACGGATGTTAATATATATCAATTTTAATCATAAGAAAAAATTATTAAAAAATTTTAAATTCATCTTGCAAGTAAGGATTAGAAAAATCCAGTAAAAGTACTCCTGTAGACAACAAGACTCGTTCCCGATATACAATATTAATTTTTATAATTATTTTTTCGATGAATAAACCGTACGGATGTTAATATATATAAATTTTAGTCATAAGAAAAAATTATTAAAAAATTTAAAATTCATCTTGCACGTGAGGATTAGAAAATTCCAGTAAAAGTATCCCTCCCGACAACGAGACTCGTTCCCGATTTACAAGATTAATTTTTAAAATTGATATATATTAACATCCGTACGGTAGGATCATCGAAAAAATCAGTTTAAAAATTAATCTTGTAAATCGGGAACGAGTCTCGTTGGCGGGAGGAGTACTTTTACTCGATATTTCTAATCTTGTCGTGCAAGATGAATTTCAAATATTTTAATAATTTTTTCTTATGACTAAAATTGATATATCTTAACATCCGTATGGTTGGATCGTCGAAAAAATTATTTTAAAGATTAATCTTGTAAATCGGGAACGAGTCTTGTTGTCGGGAGGGGTACTTTTACTTGAATTTTCTAATCCTCACGTGCAAGATAAATTTTAAATTTTTTAATAATTTCTTCTTAAGACTAAAATTGATATATCTTAACATCCGTACGGTTTCATCATCGAAAAAATAATTTTAAAAATTAATATTGTATATCGGGAACGAGTCTTGTTGTCTAGAGGAGTACTTTTACTTGATTTTTCTAATCCTTACATGCAAGATGAATTTAAAATTTTTTAATAATTTTTTCTTATGATTAAAATTGATATATATTAACATCCGTACGGTGGGATTATCTAAAAAATCATTATAAAAATTAATCTTGTAAATCAGAAACGAGTCTCGTTGTCGGGAGGGGTACTTTTACTGGATTTTTCTAATCCTGATGTGCAAGATGAATTTCTAATTTTTTAATAATTTTTTCAAATGACTAAAATTGATATATCTTAATATCCGTACGGTTGGATCATCGAAAAAATTATTTTAAAAATTAATCTTGTAAATCGGGAACGAGTCTCGTTGCTAGAGGAGTACTTTTAATGGATTTTTCTATCCTTACTTGGAAGATGAATTTAAAATTTATTAATAATTTTCTCTTATGACTAAAATTGATATATATTAACATCCGTACGGTTGGATCATCGAAAAAATCAGTTCAAAATTAATCTTGTAAATCGGGAACGAGTCTCATTGTCAGGAGGGGTACTTTTACTCGATATATCTAATCTTGTCGTGCAAGATGAATTTCAAATTTTTTTATAATTTTTCCTTATGACTAAAATTGATATCTTAACATCTGTACGGTTGGATCGTCGAAAAAATCATTATAAAAATTAATCTTGTAAATCAGGAACGAGTCTCGTTGTTGGGATGAGTACTTTTACATGATTTTTCTAATCCTGATATGCAAGATGAATTTCAAATTTTTTAATAATTTTTTCAAATTACTAAAATTGATATATCTGAATATCCGTACGGTTGGATCGTCAAAAAAATTATATTAAAAATTAATCTTGTAAATCGGGAACGAGTCTCGTTGTCTAGAGGAGTACTTTTACTGGATTTTTCTATCCTTACTTGCAAGATAAATTTAAAATTTATTAATAATTTTTTCTTATGACTAAAATTGATCTATATTAACATCCGTACGGTTGGATCGTCGAAAAAATCAGTTTAAAAATTAATCTTGTAAATCAGGAACGAGTCTCGTTGTCGGGAGGGGTACTTTTACTTGAATTTTCTAATCCTCACGTGCAACATGAATTTTAAAATTTTTAAATTTTTTTTCTTATGACTAAAATTGATATATCTTAACATCCGTACGGTTTCATCATCGAAAAAATAATTTTTGAAAATTAATATTGTATATCGGGAACGAGTCTTGTTGTCTAGAGGAGTACTTTTACTGGATTTTTCTAATCCTTACATGCAAGATGAATTTAAAATTTTTTAATAATTTTTTCTTATGATTAAAATTGATATATATTAACATCCGTACGGTGGGATTATCGAAAAAATCATTATAAAAACTAATCTTGTAAATCAGGAACGAGTCTCGTTGTCGGGAGGGGTACTTTTACTGGATTTTTCTAATCCTGATGTGCAAGATGAATTTCAAATTTTTTAATAATTTTTTCAAATGACTAAAATTGATATATCTTAATATCTGTACGGTTGGATCATCGAAAAAATTATTTTAAAAATTAATCTTGTAAATCGAGAACGAGTCTCGTTGTCTAGAGGAGTACTTTTACTGGATTTTTCTATCCTTACTTGCAAGATGAATTTAAAATTTATTAATAATTTTTTCTTATGACTAAAATTGATATATTTTAACATCCGTACGGTTGGATTATCGAAAAAATCATTTTAAAAATTGATCTTGTAAATCTGGAACGAGTCTCGTTGTCGGGAGGGGTACTTTTACTGGATTTTTCTAATCCTGATGTGCAAGATGAATTTCAAATTTTTTAATAATTTTTTGAAATGACTAAAATTGATATATCTTAATATCCGTACGGTTGGATCGTCGCAAAATTTATTTTAAAAATTTATCTTGTAAATCGGGAACGAGTCTCGTTGTCTAGAGGAGTAGTTTATTGGATTTTTCTATCCTTACTTGCAAGATGAATTTAAAATTTATTAATAATTTTTTCTTATGACTAAAATTGATATATATTAACATCCGTACGGTTGGATCATCGAAAAAATCAGTTCAAAATTAATCTTGTAAATCGGGAACGGGTCTCGTTCTCAAGAGGGGTACTTTTACTCGATATTTCTAATCTTGTTGTGCAAGATGAATTTCAAATTTTTTAATAATTTTTCCTTATGACTAAAATTAATATCTTAACATCTGTACGGTTGGATCGTCGAAAAAATCATTATAAAAATTAATCTTGTAAATCGGGAACGAGTCTCGTTGTTGGGATGAGTACTTTTACAGGATTTTTCTAATCCTGACATGAAAGATGAATTTCAAATTTTTTAATAATTTTTTCAAATTACTAAAATTGATATATCTGAATATCCGTAGGGTTGGATCATCGAAAAAATTATTTTAAAAATTAATCTTGTAAATCGGGAACGAGTCTCGTTGTCTAGAGAAGTACTTTTACTGGATTTTTCTATCCTTACTTGCAAGATGAATTTAAAATTTATTAATAATTTTTTCTTATGACTAAAATTGATATATATTAACATCTGTAAGGTTGGATCGTTGAAAAAATCAGTTTAAAAATTAATCTTGTAAATCGGGAATGAGTCTCATTGTCGGGAGGGGTACTTTTACTTGAATTTTCTAATCCTCACGTGCAAGATGAATTTTAAATTTTTTAATAATTTTTTCTTATGACTAATTAATATATCTTAACATCCGTATGGTTTCATCATCGAAAAAATAATTTTAAAAATTAATATTGTATATCGGGAACGAGTCTTATTGTCTAGAGGAGTACTTTTACTGGATTTTTCTAATCCTTACATGCAAGATGAATTTAAAATTTTTTAATAATTTTTATTATGATTAAAATTGATATATATTAACATCCGTACGGTGGGATTATCGAAAAAATCATTATAAAAATTGATCTTGTAAATCAGGAACGAGTCTCGTTGTCGGGAGGGGTACTTTTCCTGGATTTTTCTAATCCTGATGTGCAAGATGATTTTCAAATTTTTTAATAATTTTTTGAAATGACTAAAATTGATATATCTTAATATCCGTACGGTTGGATCGTCGAAAAATTTATTTTAAAAATTTATCTTGTAAATCGGGAACAAGTCTCGTTGTCTAGAGGAGTAGTTTTACTGGATTTTTCTATCCTTACTTGCAAGATGAATTTAAAATTTATTAATAATTTTTTCTTATGACTAAAATTGATATATATTAACATCCGTACGGTTGGATCATCGAAAAAATCAGTTCAAAATTAATCTTGTAAATCGGGAACGGGTCTCGTTCTCAGGAGGGGTACTTTTACTCGATATTTCTAATCTTGTTGTGCAAGATGAATTTCAAATTTTTTAATAATTTTTCCTTATGACTAAAATTAATATCTTAACATCTGTACGGTTGGATCGTCGAAAAAATCATTATAAAAATTAATCTTGTAAATCGGGAACGAGTCTCGTTGTTGGGATGAGTACTTTTACAGGATTTTTCTAATCCTGACATGCAAGATGAATTTCAAATTTTTTAATAATTTTTTCAAATTACTAAAATTGATATATCTGAATATCCGTAGGGTTGGATCGTCGAAAAAATTATTTTAAAAATTAATCTTGTAAATCGGGAACGAGTCTCGTTGTCTAGAGGAGTACTTTTACTAGATTTTTCTATCCTTACTTGCAAGATGAATTTAAAATTTATTAATAATTTTTTCTTATGACTAAAATTGATATATATTAACATCTGTAAGGTTAGATCGTTGAAAAAATCAGTTTAAAAATTAATCTTGTAAATCGGGAATGAGTCTCGTTGTCGGGAGGGGTACTTTTACTTGAATTTTCTAATTCTCACGTGCAAGATGAATTTTAAATTTTTAATAATTTTTTCTTATGACTAATTAATATATCTTAACATCCGTACAGTTTCATCATCGAAAAAATAATTTTAAAAATTAATATTGTATATCGGGAACGAGTCTTGTTGTTTAGAGGAGTACTTTTACTGGATTTTTCTAATCCTTACATGCAAGATGAATTTAAAATTTTTTAATAATTTTTTCTTATGATTAAAATTGATATATATTAACATCCGTACGGTGGGATTATCGAAAAAATTATTATAAAAATTAATCTTGTAAATCAGGAACGAGTCTCGTTGTCGGGAGGGGTACTTTTACTGGATTTTTCTAATCCTGATGTGCAAGATGAATTTCACATTTTTTTAATAATTTTTTCAAATGACTAAAATTGATATATCTTAATATCCGTACGGTTGGATCGTCGAATTTTTTTTTTTTAAAATTAATCTTGTAAATCGGGAACGATTCTCGTTGTCTAGAGTAGTACTTTTACTGGATTTTTCTATCCTTACTTGCAAGATGAATTTAAAATTTATTAATAAATTGATATATATTAACATCCGTATGGTTGGATTATCGAAAAAATCATTTTAAAAATTGATCTTGTAAATCAGGAACGAGTCTCGTTGTCGGGAGGGGTACTTTTACTGGATTTTTGTAATCCTGATGTGCAAGATGAATTTCAAATTTTTTAATAATTTTTTTGAAATGACTAAAATTGATATATCTTAATATCCGTACGGTTGGATCGTCAAAAAATTTATTTTAAAAATTAATCTTGTAAATCGGGAACGAGTCTCGTTGTCTAGAGGAGTAGTTTTACTGGATTTTTCTATCCTTACTTGCAAGATGAATTTAAAATTTATTAATAATTTTTTCTTATGACTAAAATTGATATATATTAACATCCGTATGGTTGGATCATCGAAAATATCAGTTCAAAATTAATCTTGTAAATCGGGAACGGGTCTCGTTCTCAAAAGGGGTACTTTTACTCGATATTTCTAATCTTGTTGTGCAAGATGAATTTCAAATTTTTTAATAATTTTTCCTTATGACTAAAATTAATATCTTAACATCTGTACGGTTGGATCGTCGAAAAAACCATTATAAAAATTAATCTTGTAAATCGGGAACGAGTCTCGTTGTTGGGATGAGTACTTTTATAGGATTTTTCTAATCCTAACATGCAAGATGAATTTCAAATTTTTTAATAATTTTTTCAAATTACTAAAAATTGATATATCTGAATATCCGTAGGGTTGGATCGTCAAAAAAATTATTTTAAAAATTAATCTTGTAAATCGGGAACGAGTCTCGTTGTCTAGAGGAGTACTTTTACTAAATTTTTCTATCCTTACTTGCAAGATGAATTTAAAATTTATTAATAATTTTTTCTTATGACTAAAATTGATATATATTAACATCTGTAAGGTTGGATCGTTGAAAAAATCAGTTTAAAAATTAATCTTGTAAATCGGGAATGAGTCTCGTTGTCGGGAGGGGTACTTTTACTTGAATTTTCTAATCCTCACGTGCAAGATTAATTTTAAATTTTTTAATAATTTTTTCTTATGACTAATTAATATATCTTAACATCCGTACGGTTTCATCATCGAAAAAATAATTTTAAAAATTAATATTGTATATCGGGAACGAGTCTTGTTGTCTAGAGGAGTACTTTTACTGGATTTTTCTAATCCTTACATGCAAGATAAATTTAAAAATTTTTAATAATTTTTTCTTATGATTAAAATTGATATATATTAACATCCGTACGTTGGGATTATCGAAAAAATCATTATAAAAATTAATCTTGTAAATCAGGAAAGAGTCTCGTTGTCGGGAGGGGTACTTTTACTGGATTTTTCTAATCCTGATGTGCAAGATGAATTTCACATTTTTTTAATAATTTTTTCAAATGACTAAAATTGATATATCTTAATATCCGTACGGTTGGATCGTCGAAAAATTTATTGTAAAAATTAATCTTGTAAATCGGGAACGAGTCTCGTTGTCTAGAGTAGTACTTTTACTGGATTTTTCTATCCTTACTTGCAAGATGAATTTAAAATTTATTAATAATTTTTTCTTATGATTAAAATTGATATATATTAACATCCGTACGGTTGGATTATCGAAAAAATAATTTTAAAAATTGATCTTGTAAATCAGGAACGAGTCACGTTGTCGGGAGGGGTACTTTTACTGGATTTTTCTAATCCTGATGTGCAAGATGAATTTCAAATTTTTTAATAATTTTTTCAAATGACTAAAATTGATATATCTTAATATCCGTACGGTTGGATCGTCGAAAAATTTATTTTAAAAATTAATCTTGTAAATCGGGAACGAGTCTCGTTGTCTAGAGGAGTAGTTTTACTAGATTTTTCTATCCTTACTGGCAAGATGAATTTAAAATTTATTAATAATTTTTTCTTATGACTAAAATTGATATATATTAACATCCGTACGGTTGGATCATCGAAAAAATCAGTTCAAAATTAATCTTGTAAATCGGGAACGGGTCTCGTTCTCAAGAGGGGTACTTTTACTCGATATTTCTAATCTTGTCGTGCAAGATGAATTTCAAATTTTTTAATAATTTTTCCTTATGACTAAAATTAATATCTTAATATCTGTACGGTTGGATCTTCGAAAAAATCATTATAAAAATTAATCTTGTAAATCGGGAACGAGTCTCGGATTTTTCTAATCCTGACATGCAAGATGAATTTCAAATTTTTTAATAATTTTTTCAAATTACTAAAATTGATATATCTGAATATCCGTACGGTTGGATCGTCGAAAAAATTATTTTAAAAATTAATCTTGTAAATCGGGAACGAGTCTCGTTGTCTAGAGGAGTACTTTTACTGGATTTTTCTATCCTTACTTGCAAGATGAATTTAAAATTTATTAATAATTTTTTCTTATGACTAAAATTGATATATATTAACATCCGTACGGTTGGATCATTGAAAAAATCAGTTTAAAAATTAATCTTGTAAATCGGGAACGAGTCTCATTGTCGGGAGGGGTACTTTTACTGGATTTTTCTATCCTTACTTGCAAGATGAAATTAAATTTATTAATAATTTTTTTTATGACTAAAATTGACATATATTAACATCCGTACGGTTGGATCATCGAAAAAATCAGTTTAAAAATTAATCTTGTAAATCGGGAACGAGTCTCGTTGTCGGGAGGGGTACTTTTACTTGAATTTTCGAATCCTCACGTGCAAGATTAATTTTAAAATTTTTAATAATTTTTTCTTATGACTAAAATTGATATATCTTAACATCCGTACGGTTTCATCATCTAAAAAATAATTTTAAAAATTGTTAATATATATCGAAAAAAATTGATATATATTAACATCCGTACGGTTGGATCATTGAAAAAATCAGTTTAAAAATTAATCTTGTAAATCGGGAACGAGTCTCGTTGGCGGGAGGGGTACTTTTACTCGATATTTCTAATCTTGTCGTGCAAGATGAATTTAAAATTTTTTAATAATTTTTTCTTATGACTAAAATAGATATATCTTAACATCCGTATGGTTGGATCGTCGAAAAAATTATTTTAAAGACTAATCTTGTAAATCGGGAACGAGTCTCGTTGTCGGGAGGGGTACTTTTACTTGAATTTTATAATCCTCACGTGCAAGATGAATTTTAAATTTTTTGATAATTTTTTCTTATGACTAAAATTGATATATCTTAACATCCGTACGGTTTCATCATCGAAAAAATAAGTTTAAAAATTAATATTGTATATCGGGAACGAGTCTTGTTGTCTAGAGGAGTACTTTTACTGGATTTTTCTAATCCTTACTTGCAAGATGAATTTAAAATTTTCTAATAAGTTTTTCTTATGATTAAAATTGATATATATTAACATCCGTATGGTTGGATTATCGAAAGAATCCTTTTAAAAATTAATCTTGTAAATCAGGAACGAGTCTCGTTGTCGGGAGGGGTAGTTTTACTGGATTTTTCTAATCCTGATGTGCAAGATGAATTTCAAAATTTTTAATAATTTTTTCAAATGACTAAAATTGATATATCTTAATATCCGTACGGTTGGATCGTCGAAAAAATTATTTTAAAAATTAATCTTGTAAATCGGGAACGAGTCTCGTTGTCTAGAGGAGTAGTTTTACTGGATTTTTCTATCCTTACTTGCAAGATGAATTTAAAATTTATTAATAATTTTTTCTTATGACTATAATTGATATATATTAACATCCGTACGGTTGGATCGTCGAAAAAATCAGTTTAAAAATTAATCTTGTAAATCGGGAACGAGTCTCGTTGGCGGGAGGGGTACTTTTACTCGATATTTCTAATCTTGTCGTGCAAGATGAATTTCAATTTTTTTAATAATTTTTTCTTATGACTAAAATTGATATATCTTAACATCCGTATGGTTGGATCGTCGAAAAAATTATTTTAAAGATTAATCTTGTAAATCGGGAACGAGTCTCGTTGTCGGGAGGGGTACTTTTACTTGAATTTTATAATCCTCACGTGCAAGATGAATTTTAATTTTTTTGATAATTTTTTCTTATGACTAAAATTGATATATCTTAACAGCCGTACGGTTTCATCATCGAAAAAATAAGTTTAAAAATTAATATTGTATATCGGGAACGAGTCTTGTTGTCTAGAGGAGTACTTTTACTAGATTTTTCTAATCCTTACTTGCAAGATGAATTTAAAATTTTCTAATAATTTTTTCTTATGATTAAAATTGATATATATTAACATCCGTATGGTTGGATTATCGAAAAAATCCTTTTAAAAATTAATCTTGTAAATCAGGAACGAGTCTCGTTGTCTGGAGGGGTACTTTTACTGGATTTTTCTAATCCTGATGTGCAAGATGAATTTCAAATTTTTTAATAATTTTTTCAAATGACTAAAATTGATATATCTTAATATCCGTACGGTTGGATCGTCGAAAAAATTATTTTAAAAATTAATCTTGTAAATCGGGAAAGAGTCTCGTTGTCTAGAGGAGTAGTTTTACTGAATTTTTCTATCCTTACTTGCAAGATGAATTTAAAATTTATTAATAATTTTTTCTTATGACTAAAATTGATATATATTAACATCCGTACGGTTGGATCGTCGAAAAAATCAGTTTAAAAATTAATCTTGTAAATCGGGAACGAGTCTCGTTGGCGGGAGGGGTACTTTTACTCGATATTTCTAATCTTGTCGTGCAAGATGAATTTCAAATTTTTTAATAATTTTTTCTTATGACTAAAATTGATATATCTTAACATCCTTATGGTTGGATCGTCGAAAAAATTATTTTAAAGATTAATCTTGTAAATCGGGAACGAGTCTCGTTGTCGGGAGGGGTACTTTTACTTGAATTTTATAATCCTCACGTGCAAGATAAATTTTAAATTTTTTGATAATTTTTTCTTATGACTAAAATTGATATATCTTAACATCCGTACGGTTTCATCATCGAAAAAATAAGTTTAAAAATTAATATTGTATATCGGGAACGAGTCTTGTTGTCTAGAGGAGTACTTTTACTGGATTTTTCTAATCCTTACTTCAAAGATGAATTTAAAATTTTCTAATAATTTTTTCTTATGATTAAAATTGATATATATTAACATCCGTATGGTTGGATTATCGAAAAAATCCTTTTAAAAATTAATCTTGTAAATCAGGAACGAGTCTCGTTGTTTGGAGGGGTACTTTTACTGGATTTTTCTAATCCTGATGTGCAAGATGAATTTCAAATTTTTTAATAATTTTTTCAAATGACTAAAATTGATATATCTTAATATCCGTACGGTTGGATCATCGAAAAAATTATTTTAAAAATTAATCTTGTAAATCGGGAACGAGTCTCGTTGTCTAGAGGAGTAGTTTTACTGGATTTTTCTATCCTTACTTGCAAGATGAATTTAAAATTTATTAATAATTTTTTCTTATGACTAAAATTGATATATCTTAACATCTGTACGGTTTCATCATCGAAAAAATAAGTTTAAAAATTAAATGTGTATATCGGGAACGAGTCTTGTTGTCTAGAGGAGTACTTTTACTGGATTTTTCTAATCCTTACTTGCAAGATGAATTTAAAATTTATTAATAATTTTTTCTTATGACTAAAATTGATATATATTAACATCCGTACGGTTGGATCGTCGAAAAAATCAGTTTAAAAATTAATCTTGTAAATCGGGAACGAGTCTCGTTGGCGGGAGGGGTACTTTTACTCGATATTTCTAATCTTGTCGTGCAAGATGAATTTCAAATTTTTTAATAATTTTTTCTTATGACTAAAATTGATATATCTTAATATCCTTATGGTTGGATCGTCGAAAAAATTATTTTAAAGATTAATCTTGTAAATCGGGAACGAGTCTCGTTGTCGGGAGGGGTACTTTTACTTGAATTTTATAATCCTCACGTGCAAGATGAATTTTAAATTTTTTGATAATTTTTTCTTATGACTAAAATTGATATATCTTAACATCCCTACGGTTTCATCATCGAAAAAATAAGTTTAAAAATTAATATTGTATATCGGGAACGAGTCTTGTTGTCTAGAGGAGTACTTTTACTGGATTTTTCTAATCCTTACTTGCAAGATGAATTTAAAATTTTCTAATAATTTTTTCTTATGATTAAAATTGATATATATTAACATCCGTATGGTTGGATTATCGAAAAAATCCTTTTAAAAATTAATCTTGTAAATCAAGAACGAGTCTCGTTGTTTGGAGGGGTACTTTTACTGGATTTTTCTAATCCTGATGTGCAAGATGAATTTCAAATTTTTTAATAATTTTTTCAAATGACTAAAATTGATATATCTTAATATCCGTACGGTTGGATCGTCGAAAAAATTATTTTAAAAATTAATCTTGTAAATCGGGAACGAGTCTCGTTGTCTAGAGGAGTAGTTTTACTGGATTTTTATATCCTTACTTGCAAGATGAATTTAAAATTTTTTAATAATTTTTTCTTACGACTAAAATTGATATATCTTAACATCCGTACGGTTTCATCATCGAAAAAATAAGTTTAAAAATTAATATTGTATATCGGGAACGAGTCTTGTTGTCTAGAGGAGTACTTTTACTGGATTTTTCTAATCCTTACTTGCAAGATGAATTTAAAATTTATTAATAATTTTTTCTTATGACTAAAATTGATATATATTAACATCCGTACGGTTGGATCGTCGAAAAAATCAGTTTAAAAATTAATCTTGTAAATCGGGAACGAGTCTCGTTGGCGGGAGGGGTACTTTTACTCGATATTTCTAATCTTGTCGTGCAAGATGAATTTCAAATTTTTTAATAATTTTTTCTTATGACTAAAATTGATATATCTTAACATCCGTATGGTTGGATCATCGAAAAAATTATTTTAAAGATTAATCTTGTAAATCGGGAACGAGTCTCGTTGTCGGGAGGGGTACTTTTACTTGAATTTTATAATCCTCACGTGCAAGATGAATTTTAAATTTTTTGATAATTTTTTTTTATGACTAAAATTGATATATCTTAACATCCATACGGTTTCATCATCGAAAAAATAAGTTTAAAAATTAATATTGTATATCGGGAACGAGTCTTGTTGTCTAGAGGAGTACTTTTACTGGATTTTTCTAATCCTTACTTGCAAGATGAATTTAAAATTTTGTAATAATTTTTTCTTATGATTAAAATTGATATATATTAACATCCGTATGGTTGGATTATCGAAAAAATCCTTTTAAAAATTAATCTTGTAAATCAGGAACGAGTCTCGTTGTCTGGAGGGGTACTTTTACTGGATTTTTCTAATCCTGATGTGCAAGATGAATTTCAAATTTTTTAATAATTTTTTTAAATGACTAAAATTGATATATCTTAATATCCGTACGGTTGGATCGATGAAAAAATTATTTTAAAAATTAATCTTGTAAATCGGGAACGAGTCTCGTTGTCTAGAGGAGTAGTTTTACTGGATTTTTCTATCCTTACTTGCAAGATGAATTTAAAATTTATTAATAATTTTTTCTTATGACTAAAATTGATATATCTTAACATCCGTACGGTTTCATCATCGAAAAAATAAGTTTAAAAATTAATATTGTATATCGGGAACGAGTCTTGTTGTCTAGAGGAGTACTTTTACTGGATTTTTCTAATCCTTACTTGCAAGATGAATTTAAAATTTATTAATAATTTTTTCTTATGACTAAAATTGATATATATTAACATCCGTACGGTTGGATCGTCGAAAAAATCAGTTTAAAAATTAATCTTGTAAATCGGGAACGAGTCTCGTTGGCGGGAGGGGTACTTTTACTCGATATTTCTAATCTTGTCGTGCAAGATGAATTTCAAATTTTTTAATAATTTTTTCTTATGACTAAAATTGATATATCTTAACATCCGTATGGTTGGATCATCGAAAAAATTATTTTAAAGATTAATCTTGTAAATCGGGAACGAGTCTCGTTGTCGGGAGGGGTACTTTTACTTGAATTTTATAATCCTCACGTGCAAGATGAATTTTAAATTTTTTGATAATTTTTTTTTATGACTAAAATTGATATATCTTAACATCCGTACGGTTTCATCATCGAAAAAATAAGTTTAAAAATTAATATTGTATATCGGGAACGAGTCTTGTTGTCTAGAGGAGTACTTTTACTGGATTTTTCTAATCCTTACTTGCAAGATGAATTTAAAATTTTGTAATAATTTTTTCTTATGATTAAAATTGATATATATTAACATCTGTATGGTTGGATTATCGAAAAAATCCTTTTAAAAATTAATCTTGTAAATCAGGAACGAGTCTCGTTGTCTGGAGGGGTACTTTTACTGGATTTTTCTAATCCTGATGTGCAAGATGAATTTCAAATTTTTTAATAATTTTTTTAAATGACTAAAATTGATATATCTTAATATCCGTACGGTTGGATCGTTGAAAAAATTATTTTAAAAATTAATCTTGTAAATCGGGAACGAGTCTCGTTGTCTAGAGGAGTAGTTTTACTGGATTTTTCTATCCTTACTTGCAAGATGAATTTAAAATTTATTAATAATTTTTTCTTATGACTAAAATTGATATATCTTAACATCCGTACGGTTTCATCATCGAAAAAATAAGTTTAAAAATTAATATTGTATATCGGGAACGAGTCTTGTTGTCTAGAGGAGTACTTTTACTGGATTTTTCTAATCCTTACTTGCAAGATGAATTTAAAATTTATTAATAATTTTTTCTTATGACTAAAATTGATATATATTAACATCCGTACGGTTGGATCGTCGAAAAAATCAGTTTAAAAATTAATCTTGTAAATCGGGAACGAGTCTCGTTGGCGGGAGGGGTACTTTTACTCGATATTTCTAATCTTGTCGTGCAAGATGAATTTCAAATTTTTTAATAATTTTTTCTTATGACTAAAATTGATATATCTTAACATCCGTATGGTTGGATCATCGAAAAAATTATTTTAAAGATTAATCTTGTAAATCGGGAACGAGTCTCGTTGTCGGGAGGGGTACTTTTACTTGAATTTTATAATCCTCACGTGCAAGATGAATTTTAAATTTTTTGATAATTTTTTTTTATGACTAAAATTGATATATCTTAACATCCGTACGGTTTCATCATCGAAAAAATAAGTTTAAAAATTAATATTGTATATCGGGAACGAGTCTTTTTGTCTAGAGGAGTACTTTTACTGGATTTTTCTAATCCTTACTTGCAAGATGAATTTAAAATTTTGTAATAATTTTTTCTTATGATTAAAATTGATATATATTAACATCCGTATGGTTGGATTATCGAAAAAATACTTTTAAAAATTAATCTTGTAAATCAGGAACGAGTCTCGTTTTCTGGAGGGGTACTTTTACTGGATTTTTCTAATCCTGATGTGCAAGATGAATTTCAAATTTTTTAATAATTTTTTCAAATGACTAAAATTGATATATCTTAATATCCGTACGGTTGGATCGTTGAAAAAATTATTTTAAAAATTAATCTTGTAAATCGGGAACGAGTCTCGTTGTCTAGAGGAGTAGTTTTACTGGATTTTTCTATCCTTACTTGCAAGATGAATTTAAAATTTATTAATAATTTTTTCTTATGACTAAAATTGATATATCTTAACATCCGTACGGTTTCATCATCGAAAAAATAAGTTTAAAAATTAATATTGTATATCGGGAACGAGTCTTGTTGTCTAGAGGAGTACTTTTACTGGATTTTTCTAATCCTTACTTGCAAGATGAATTTAAAATTTATTAATAATTTTTTCTTATGACTAAAATTGATATATATTAACATCCGTACGGTTGGATCGTCGAAAAAATCAGTTTAAAAATTAATCTTGTAAATCGGGAACGAGTCTCGTTGGCGGGAGGGGTACTTTTACTCGATATTTCTAATCTTGTCGTGCAAGATGAATTTCAAATTTTTTAATAATTTTTTCTTATGACTAAAATTGATATATCTTAACATCCTTATGGTTGGATCGTCGAAAAAATTATTTTAAAGATTAATCTTGTAAATCGGGAACGAGTCTCGTTGTCGGGAGGGGTACTTTTACTTGAATTTTATAATCCTCACGTGCAAAATGAATTTTAAATTTTTTGATATTTTTTTCTTATGACTAAAATTGATATATCTTAACATCCGTACGGTTTCATCATCGAAAAAATAAGTTTAAAAATTAATATTGTATATCGGGAACGAGTCTTGTTGTCTAGAGGAGTACTTTTACTGGATTTTTCTAATCCTTACATGCAAGATGAATTTAAAATTTTCTAATAATTTTTTCTTATGATTAAAATTGATATATATTAACATCCGTATGGTTGGATTATCGAAAAAATCCTTTTAAAAATTAATCTTGTAAATCAGGAACGAGTCTCGTTGTTTGGAGGGGTACTTTTACTGGATTTTTCTAATCCTTATGTGCAAGATGAATTTCAAATTTTTTAATAATTTTTTCAAATGACTAAAATTGATATATCTTAATATCCGTACGGTTGGATCGTCGAAAAAATTATTTTAAAAATTAATCTTTTAAATCGGGAACGAGTCTCGTTGTCTAGAGGAGTAGTTTTACTGGATTTTTCTATCCTTACTTGCAAGATGAATTTAAAATTTATTAATAATTTTTTCTTATGACTAAAATTGATATATCTTAACATCCGTACGGTTTCATCATCGAAAAAATAAGTTTAAAAATTAATATTGTATATCGGGAACGAGTTTTGTTGTCTAGAGGAGTACTTTTACTGGATTTTTCTAATCCTTACTTGCAAGATGAATTTAAAATTTATTAATAATTTTTTCTTATGACTAAAATTGATATATATTTGTTGGGTTCCGAAGGCATAAAACGCAGCGGATAAACGTAAATAAAACAAAAATTCGAAACCCAAAAACAGGATCCATGTATAATTATGGGCAGATTATGGAGATAACGAATCATACCTTTCAAGAGATTAACTTTTACGAACTCAACGGAGATCCTAGCTATCACGCTTTGTGTCTACCTCTCGGAGAAACACCTCTATGGTATCCACACGAGCACCTTCAAGAACGTCTCACGAACTTGACTACGGAATGGATGTACTAGCCTCCTTCTTGACGATCTGAATTGCCTCTGCCTCTCTTTGCTGCTAGGGTTTTCTTAAAAAACGTTTTAAGCCTCTTTAACCTCTCATTATCTATTTATAATGACTGATTAAAAAGGCCCATAATAGCAAAGCCCAACCCTAGTAGGTATTGGATTAAATAATAAAAACGAATTTCTATTATTTAATTAATAACTAAGTCATACTTAATTATTATGGGCAAAAACATTCCTTTTAATTCGAATTTATATTATCTCAATTAAGTCTTACTTAATTATAATAAAATTCAAATAATCATCAATTAATTTAAATCCATAATTTAAATTAACTATTCCATTAAGTGCTCTATTTGTGCGACCCTATAGGCTATTATTTAATTGGCAATAATTTTATTCTCTAATAAAATTATAAACAATGAGCGGTATCTAGTAATACATCATTGTTACCCAATTAAACAATAATTAAATCGTGATTAGATAAAACCTTTCGTGATTAATGTTTTTTCCGTGTAATATAATCCCTTTAACCATACATATTATAGATTAAACTCGAGGCATGTATTTAGTCATCCTCTTCAACATTTAATCTGGGTTTACTTGATGCATGAGTAGATTATTGAAACAAATCATTATTTGAGCATGGCCATGCTTTTATAATCTCACTCAATCAAGAGGCCAATAATATCTCTCCTAATTATAGGAGGGTTAAATCCTTTATCTATCATTCATATTTCTCATACGACTCATGATATACCCGATGTCCACTTTTATCATCACCCGATCAAAAGTAACTTTTAATGTAGTCAAAGTATATTAATCCTCGTATAGAAATATAATGATTTCAAGTCAAAGGATCGTTACACCATTATCACTGTGAGTCTTTCTTATGACTTTATTAAACATGAAGAATCTCACTGTGGGTCTGTCCAGTACCATGTACTCTCACATGTACCTATGTATTGACTTCAGTATCCCCATACTTATAACCAATGAGATGTGGTTATCTTGTCAAACAACATACTAGTCTATCTATGTATTATTATTGTCCTATATAATAATACTCGACTAGGGACCTTTAAGAATATGATATATTATATAATCTCAAGTTCAAGTCATGTACTTAAACTATACAATTTGTATCATGATTCTAAGGACATTTATTATGCTAACAAAATATCGCAGTAATTAAGGTCATAATAAATACATTTATTGAATGATCAACTGACATAAAGATAAAAGAATAATGTATTACCTCTAGGGCACCTACACTAACAATCTCCCACTTGCACTAGAGCCAATCACCCATATATCTAATACCCATGGAACTAGTGTGACCATCGTGCTTCTGCTGCGACAAGCCTTTGGTCAGTGGGTCTGCAATGTTATCATTTGTGTGCACTTTACATATGTGTATATCACCCCTTTCATTAATCTCTCGAATAAGGTGAAATCTCCTGAGTATATGTTTAGCCCGGGAGTGTGATCTAGGTTCTTTAGCCTGTGCAATGGCTCCATTATTATCGCAGTATAGATCAATGGGATCTGCGATCGATGGAACCACTCCCAAAACAGAAATGAACTTTCGAATCCAAACGGCCTCCTTAGCTGCTTCACAAGCTGCAATGTACTCAGCCTCCATTGTAGAATCAGCTACTGTTTCTTGCTTTGAACTCTTCCAGCTTACAGCACCTCCGTTTAGACAAAACACAAAACCAGACTGTGATACAGTATCATCTCTGTCTGTTTGGAAACTTGCATCGGTGTAACCTTTTACAACGAGTTTCTCTTCTCCTCCATATACCAAGAATGAATCTTTAGTTCTTTTCAGGTACTTAAGAATATTCTTAACTGCCGTCCAGTGACCTTCACCCGGATTAGACTGGTATCTGCTCGTCATGCTCAAAGCATACGAGACATCTGGGCGAGTACATACCATTGCATACATGATAGATCCAATTGCTGAAGCATATGGAACTTTATTCATGTGGTCCTTCTCATCCAATGATTTCGGACATTGGTCCTTAGAGATCGTTATCCCTTGAGACACAGGGACATATCCCCTTTTTGCATTTTGCATTCCAAAACGATGCAAAACCTTATCAATGTATGTTCTCTGACTTAGACCGATCATCCTTCTAGATCTTTCTCTATAGATCCTCATTCCTAGAATGTAGGATGCCTCTCCTAAGTCTTTAATGGAGAAATTGCTCCCTAACCACGTCTTAACAGCCTTTAGAGAAGGTATGTCATTCCCCATTAGTAGTATATCATCAACATATAGTACTATGAATGCCACATAGCTCCCATTAACCTTCTTGTAAACACACGGTTCATCTTCGTTTTGAACAAAGCCATACTCTATGACTATTTCATCAAAACGGATATTCCATCTCCTAGAGGATTGCTTCAATCCATAAATGGATCGACGCAATTTACATACCTTGCCAGCATTCCTTGGATCGACAAAACCCTCAGGTTGTGTCATGTACACATCCTCTTCAAGGCTTCCATTAAGGAAGGCTGTTTTGACATCCATTTGCCAGATTTCATAATCATGGAATGCTGCAATGGCAAGTAAAATCCTTATAGACTTGACCATAGCCACTGGTGAGAAAGTTTCATCATAGTCAATACCATGAATTTGTTTGAAACCTTTTGCAACCAGCCTAGCTTTATAGGTCTGAACATTTCCATCCATGCCCTTTTTCTTCTTAAAAACCCATTTGCACCCTATGGGTTTTACCCCTTCAGGTGGATCAACCAAAGTCCATACTTGGTTTTCGTACATGGAATCTATCTCGGATTTCATGGCTTCAAGCCATCTCTTAGAGTCTGGACTGTTCATAGCATCTTGGTATGTGAGAGGCTCATCTTCATCTATGAGCATCAAATCACCACACTGAGTCATGAGAAATCCATATCTCTCTGGCTCATGGCGAAATCTACCAGATCTACGAACAACCTGTGTTTGTTGAGCATTATCATTATTCTGCTCTTGTTCCACTTCAGGTTCAATGCTATTTTGCGGTTCTCGATCTTCATCGAGATCTATAGTTCTCCCACTGTTTCTTTTGGAAACAAAATCTCTTTCCATGAAGACAGCATCTCGAGCAATAAACACTTTCTGCTCAGAAGGACTATAAAAATAATACGCCTTTGTTTCATTAGGGTATCCTACAAAAATGCACTCTTCGGATTTAGGTCCAAGCTTGTCAGATTCTTGACGTTTCACAAATGCCTTACATCCCCAAACTTTCATAAAGTTCATGCCTGACCGTTTCTCTTTCCATATCTCATATGGAGTCTTTTGAACCTTCTTAGTAGGAACACGGTTAAGTGTGAAAGCCGCTGTTTCTAGAGCGTAACCCCAGAAACTAATTGGAAGATCTGCATGACTCATCATCGATCGCACCATGTCCAACAAGGTGCGATTTCTCCTCTCTGAAACTCCATTCCATTGAGGTGTTCCTGGCGGAGTGAGTTGCGATACTATACCACACTCTTTCAAATACTCTCTAAATTCGGTGCTTAAGTATTCACCCCCACGATCGGATCGTAAGATCTTAATACTTGCATCTCCGCCAATTTGCTTCTCTACTTCAACCTTGTATTCTTTAAATTTTTTAAAAGAATCGGATTTGTTCTTCATAAGATATACATATCCATATCTACTGAAATCATCAGTAAATGTTATGAAGTAGTAGTAGCCTCCTCTAGCCATTACACGCATTGGGCCACATACATCACTATGTATTAGCTCCAGACGTTTAGTGGCCCTTTGACCCTTACCAGTGAAAGGGGCTTTAGTCATCTTACCAAGCAAACAAGATTCGCATTCTTGGTATGATTCAAAATCAAACTTATCCAAGTATCCATCCTTATGTAATTTGGATATGCGTTTCTCATTTATGTGGCCTAGACGACAATGCCAGAGGTATGTTTGATTTGAGTCATTTATTTTAAGTCGTTTGTTTTCTATATTACAGACAGGGTTATCTAAATCAAGAACATATAAACCATTAAATAAACGCGCAACACCATAGGTTAAATCATTCAAAGCAAAAGAGCAATTGTTGTTCTTTATTGTAAACGAAAAACCTTTCTTGTCCAAACAAGAAACAGAAATAATGTTTCTGCGAATCGCAGGCACGTAAAAACAGTCTTCTAGTTCTAAAACAAGCCCAGAGGGCATAGATAAATAATAAGTCCCTACAGCTAAAGCAGCAACTTTTGCTCCATTGCCTACTCTTAGGTCCACTTCTCCCTTAGCCAGAGTTCTACTTCTCTGCAGGCCCTGCACATTTATACAAATGTGAGAAGCACATCCAGTATCAAATACCCAGGATGTAGAAATAGACAAATTGACTTCTATAACATAAATACCTGATCCAGAAATCTGAACTGCTTTCTTTTTCTTCAGATCCTCCAAGTAAATTGGACAGTTTCTCTTCCAGTGACCATCTTTCTTACAGTAGTGACATTCACCCTTGGCCACACCACCTTTAGGCTTTAAAGCCTGTTTGGGACCTGACTTTGGCTTGGTTGTAGAATCAGATCCAATCTTCTTCTTACCCTTCCATTTTCCCTTCCCTTTGGCCTTACCTTTATTTCCCACCATCAGTATGGGAGCAGGTTCAGCTGTCTTCATGTTGGTCTCATATGTTCTCAACATATGCAACAATTCAGTAGGTGTTTTGTCAAATTCATTCATATTGTAGTTCACAACAAACTGAGTGAATTTGTTGTTCAAAGAATTCATGATTAGGTCAATACCAGTTTCCGGACCAATCGGGAAACCCAAAGTTTCAAGGTACTCAATGTAACCAATCATCTTCAGAACATGTGGGCCAACTGGTTCACTCGCCCCTTGTTTGCAATTAAAAAGTGACTTACTCGTGTTGAACCATTCTTGACGAGTTTGGCTTGCAAACATGCTTTGCAAGTGCTCATTGATAGTATATGCATCCATATGCACATGTTGTCTTTGAAGCTCAGCACTCATAGTTGCCAACATAAGACATGCAACATCATTTGCATCATTCTCATCCTTTGTGCGTGCTGCTCGTTCATCAGCAGTAGCACCCTCAGGAAGGGGGCCTGGAGGAGGAATATCAATGACATGAAGCTTGCGCTCCTGCCTGAGGACAATCCTCAAATTCCTCTGCCAGTCTAGGAAGTTGTTTCCTCCTATCAGCTTGTCCTTCTCAAGGACTGAACGTACGGATAGTGTGTTTGTGTTGTTTGCCATTACTCAGTATCTACAATAATAAAAGCGCAAAATAAACATTAGATTGTCTGAGTTAAAATTTTATGTTCATATGATTATGATATATTCGTAATATATCTCCCACTATTTTTTTTTATCAAATTAATAGCCCTAACTATTAATTCGGAAAGTATATCCCATAAATCTTTCTAGTGAGCCAAGATCCATATTTCGTCATGTTCTAAGTCAACCACTGGTATCCTTAAAACATGATTATTTAGGTAGACAACAGTTGTCAATTATATCATATATAATTCTTGGATAATTTGGTGAACAACAATTGATCTTATCTATCTAATAGATTTTTAACCAAACTCTATGCTTCTAAGTTCATAATAGTTGAATATAACCGTTTATATTCACCTTATTATGATGACTCAGTTAAGTTAGACCCAATGATACAACGTCCGAATATAACCGTTTATATTCGTCGCATTTCACCATGATAGATAGGAGTCCCCTGCCACTGACAGCCCTTCCCCTTATCGATCTAGGATTTAATGAGTGTTCATTCATTGGAAAGCATCTGATTAAAACTTAATATTTTTACTTAGGGATTTTAATTTAGAACGATCATGATCCCATCATAAAGAGATTCCCAATTTTTCCTTGAATAAAATACTTCAAATCAATACTCGTCAATGGTTTGATTTCCAGGTAGTGGAGGAGTCACATCGGTCTCGCTTAAAACCCACAGCCTTACAAGTTCTATGAACCCGTTGTTGACAAAATCGCCCCATGTCAGAAATAAAGAAAATTCGTATTTTATTCCGTGTTTCATAAACACGAGAATCTCATGATCGTTTATTAATTTTAAATCTTGAGTCGTTACAGATTTTATCTTGTTTAAAGGCATGGCATGGGTGATGTATCTAATACATACATACATCATTAATCTAATTAAAACATGCATTTTTCTACTCTACACATACTATTTATACATCATATGAAAAGTACGTAAAGTAAACGTGCAATAGTTATGGCCCAATCCTATGTGATCTTTTCAGGCTAATGAAAAGATCAAGGTCAATCTATGGTGTAAAAATAACTATTACATATGTCTTCTCTATTGCTTCCATTGTCTCCTTGGCCTCCATAGGATGCCTCCTCTTTCCCTTGTCCTTCTAGGATGTTACATTAAGAATTATACTAATGAACTTACAAAAGAACTCGAGTTACATTCGAGATAAAACAACTACAAATAGAAAACGACATGCAAGTCGTATTTATTACAAACCAAAAGAATAAACCATTACAACTAAGGTCTTAAGGCCATAACTATGCACCATGCTCAGTAACCATTAAAGAACATGATAGATCATATAAAGAGGACATACTATTTATCACTTATCATGATCCAATCAAGAATAATAAATAAGTAAAGCATATGTCATAAGCACAAATTAAAAACGAAACCCTAACCACGCGGTTCGAGGGGGGGTTCGGGGGGGCAGCGAGCCCCCCGATGGCGGAAATTTTTGCAAAATCAAGTATCAGAATACTAGAAAAACATGTATCAGAATACTATTCCAGAAGCATGTATCAGTATACACACGATCCATATCCCAGTTACCAAAAACGTGTATCAGTATACATATTTTAAGAGATCGCATACATATGAGTTATGGCAGATCTTAAACATACTAGTATCATCATATAGATCATTAACAGATTCATCATATCATTCATATAACATAACTGTTATCATGGCAGACTCATATAACATAACTGTTATCATGGCAGACTCATCACACATGCATACTTGTAAAAATACAGTAAACACGTAACCAAATCAGCCCCTTATACACGTAGCTCTGATGCCATTGTTGGGTTCCGAAGGCATAAAACGCAGCGGATAAACGTAAATAAAACAAAAATTCGAAACCCAAAAACAGGATCCATGTATAATTATGGGCAGATTATGGAGATAACGAATCATACCTTTCAAGAGATTAACTTTTACGAACTCAACGGAGATCCTAGCTATCACGCTTTGTGTCTACCTCTCGGAGAAACACCTCTATGGTATCCACACGAGCACCTTCAAGAACGTCTCACGAACTTGACTACGGAATGGATGTACTAGCCTCCTTCTTGACGATCTGAATTGCCTCTGCCTCTCTTTGCTGCTAGGGTTTTCTTAAAAAACGTTTTAAGCCTCTTTAACCTCTCATTATCTATTTATAATGACTGATTAAAAAGGCCCATAATAGCAAAGCCCAACCCTAGTAGGTATTGGATTAAATAATAAAAATGAATTTCTATTATTTAATTAATAACTAAGTCATACTTAATTATTATGGGCAAAAACATTCCTTTTAATTCGAATTTATATTATCTCAATTAAGTCTTACTTAATTATAATAAAATTCAAATAATCATCAATTAATTTAAATCCATAATTTAAATTAACTATTCCATTAAGTGCTCTATTTGTGCGACCCTATAGGCTATTATTTAATTGGCAATAATTTTATTCTCTAATAAAATTATAAACAATGAGCGGTATCTAGTAATACATCATTGTTACCCAATTAAACAATAATTAAATCGTGATTAGATAAAACCTTTCGTGATTAATGTTTTTTCCGTGTAATATAATCCCTTTAACCATACATATTATAGATTAAACTCGAGGCATGTATTTAGTCATCCTCTTCAACATTTAATCTGGGTTTACTTGATGCATGAGTAGATTATTGAAACAAATCATTATTTGAGCATGGCCATGCTTTTATAATCTCACTCAATCAAGAGGCCAATAATATCTCTCCTAATTATAGGAGGGTTAAATCCTTTATCTATCATTCATATTTCTCATACGACTCATGATATACCCGATGTCCACTTTTATCATCACCCGATCAAAAGTAACTTTTAATGTAGTCAAAGTATATTAATCCTCGTATAGAAATATAATGATTTCAAGTCAAAGGATCGTTACACCATTATCACTGTGAGTCTTTCTTATGACTTTATTAAACATGAAGAATCTCACTGTGGGTCTGTCCAGTACCATGTACTCTCACATGTACCTATGTATTGACTTCAGTATCCCCATACTTATAACCAATGAGATGTGGTTATCTTGTCAAACAACATACTAGTCTATCTATGTATTATTATTGTCCTATATAATAATACTCGACTAGGGACCTTTAAGAATATGATATATTATATAATCTCAAGTTCAAGTCATGTACTTAAACTATACAATTTGTATCATGATTCTAAGGACATTTATTATGCTAACAAAATATCGCAGTAATTAAGGTCATAATAAATACATTTATTGAATGATCAACTGACATAAAGATAAAAGAATAATGTATTGCCTCTAGGGCACCTACACTAACAATATTAACATCCGTACGGTTGGATCGTCGAAAAAATCAGTTTAAAAATTAATCTTGTAAATCGGGAACGAGTCTCGTTGGCGGGAGGGGTACTTTTACTCGATATTTCTAATCTTGTCGTGCAAGATGAATTTCAAATTTTTTAATAATTTTTTCTTATGACTAAAATTGATATATCTTAACATCCGTATGGTTGGATCATCGAAAAAATTATTTTAAAGATTAATCTTGTAAATGGGGAACGAGTCTCGTTGTCGGGAGGGGTACTTTTACTTGAATTTTATAATCCTCACGTGCAAGATGAATTTTAAATTTTTTGATAATTTTTTTTTATGACTAAAATTGATATATCTTAACATCCGTACGGTTTCATCATCGAAAAAATAAGTTTAAAAATTAATATTGTATATCGGGAACGAGTCTTTTTGTCTAGAGGAGTACTTTTACTGGATTTTTCTAATCCTTACTTGCAAGATGAATTTAAAATTTTGTAATAATTTTTTCTTATGATTAAAATTGATATATATTAACATCCGTATGGTTGGATTATCGAAAAAAATCCTTTTAAAAATTAATCTTGTAAATCAGGAACGAGTCTCGTTTTCTGGAGGGGTACTTTTACTGGATTTTTCTAATCCTGATGTGCAAGATGAATTTCAAATTTTTTAATAATTTTTTCAAATGACTAAAATTGATATATCTTAATATCCGTACGGTTGGATCGTTGAAAAAATTATTTTAAAAATTAATCTTGTAAATCGGGAACGAGTCTCGTTGTCTAGAGGAGTAGTTTTACTGGATTTTTCTATCCTTACTTGCAAGATGAATTTAAAATTTATTAATAATTTTTTCTTATGACTAAAATTGATATATCTTAACATCCGTACGGTTTCATCATCGAAAAAATAAGTTTAAAAATTAATATTGTATATCGGGAACGAGTCTTGTTGTCTAGAGGAGTACTTTTACTGGATTTTTCTAATCCTTACTTGCAAGATGAATTTAAAATTTATTAATAATTTTTTCTTATGACTAAAATTGATATATATTAACATCCGTACGGTTGGATCGTCGAAAAAAATCAGTTTAAAAATTAATCTTGTAAATCGGGAACGAGTCTCGTTGGCGGGAGGGGTACTTTTACTCGATATTTCTAATCTTGTCGTGCAAGATGAATTTCAAATTTTTTAATAATTTTTTCTTATGACTAAAATTGATATATCTTAACATCCTTATGGTTGGATCGTCGAAAAAAATTATTTTAAAGATTAATCTTGTAAATCGGGAACGAGTCTCGTTGTCGGGAGGGGTACTTTTACTTGAATTTTATAATCCTCACGTGCAAAATGAATTTTAAATTTTTTGATATTTTTTTCTTATGACTAAAATTGATATATCTTAACATCCGTACGGTTTCATCATCGAAAAAATAAGTTTAAAAATTAATATTGTATATCGGGAACGAGTCTTGTTGTCTAGAGGAGTACTTTTACTGGATTTTTCTAATCCTTACATGCAAGATGAATTTAAAATTTTCTAATAATTTTTTCTTATGATTAAAATTGATATATATTAACATCCGTATGGTTGGATTATCGAAAAAATCCTTTTAAAAATTAATCTTGTAAATCAGGAACGAGTCTCGTTGTTTGGAGGGGTACTTTTACTGGATTTTTCTAATCCTTATGTGCAAGATGAATTTCAAATTTTTTAATAATTTTTTCAAATGACTAAAATTGATATATCTTAATATCCGTACGGTTGGATCGTCGAAAAAATTATTTTAAAAATTAATCTTTTAAATCGGGAACGAGTCTCGTTGTCTAGAGGAGTAGTTTTACTGGATTTTTCTATCCTTACTTGCAAGATGAATTTAAAATTTATTAATAATTTTTTCTTATGACTAAAATTGATATATCTTAACATCCGTACGGTTTCATCATCGAAAAAATAAGTTTAAAAATTAATATTGTATATCGGGAACGAGTCTTGTTGTCTAGAGGAGTACTTTTACTGGATTTTTCTAATCCTTACTTGCAAGATGAATTTAAAATTTTGTAATAATTTTTTCTTATGATTAAAATTGATATATATTAACATCCGTATGGTTGGATTATCGAAAAAATCCTTTTAAAAATTAATCTTGTAAATCAGGAACGAGTCTCGTTGTCTAGAGGGGTACTTTTACTGGATTTTTCTAATCCTGATGTGCAAGATGAATTTCAAATTTTTTAATAATTTTTTCAAATGACTAAAATTGATATATCTTAATATCCGTACGGTTGGATCGTTGAAAAAATTATTTTAAAAATTAATCTTGTAAATCGGGAACGAGTCTCGTTGTCTAGAGGAGTAGTTTTACTGGATTTTTCTATCCTTACTTGCAAGATGAATTTAAAATTTATTAATAATTTTTTCTTATGACTAAAATTGATATATCTTAACATCCGTACGGTTTCATCATCGAAAAAATAAGTTTAAAAATTAATATTGTATATCGGGAACGAGTCTTGTTGTCTAGAGGAGTATTTTTACTGGATTTTTCTAATCCTTACTTGCAAGATGAATTTAAAATTTATTAATAATTTTTTATTATGACTAAAATTGATATATATTAACATCCGTACGGTTGGATCGTCGAAAAAATCAGTTTAAAAATTAATCTTGTAAATCGGGAACGAGTCTCGTTGGCGGGAGGGGTACTTTTACTCGATATTTCTAATCTTGTCGTGCAAGATGAATTTCAAATTTTTTAATAATTTTTTCTTATGACTAAAATTGATATATCTTAACATCCTTATGGTTGGATCGTCGAAAAAATTATTTTAAAGATTAATCTTGTAAATCGGGAACGAGTCTCGTTGTCGGGAGGGGTACTTTTACTTGAATTTTATAATCCTCACGTGCAAAATGAATTTTAAATTTTTTGATATTTTTTTCTTATGACTAAAATTGATATATCTTAACATCCGTACGGTTTCATCATCGAAAAAATAAGTTTAAAAATTAATATTGTATATCGGGAACGAGTCTTGTTGTCTAGAGGAGTACTTTTACTGGATTTTTCTAATCCTTACATGCAAGATGAATTTAAAATTTTCTAATAATTTTTTCTTATGATTAAAATTGATATATATTAACATCCGTATGGTTGGATTATCGAAAAAAATCCTTTTAAAAATTAATCTTGTAAATCAGGAACGAGTCTCGTTGTTTGGAGGGGTACTTTTACTGGATTTTTCTAATCCTTATGTGCAAGATGAATTTCAAATTTTTTAATAATTTTTTCAAATGACTAAAATTGATATATCTTAATATCCGTACGGTTGGATCGTCGAAAAAATTATTTTAAAAATTAATCTTTTAAATCGGGAACGAGTCTCGTTGTCTAGAGGAGTAGTTTTACTGGATTTTTCTATCCTTACTTGCAAGATGAATTTAAAATTTATTAATAATTTTTTCTTATGACTAAAATTGATATATCTTAACATCCGTACGGTTTCATCATCGAAAAAATAAGTTTAAAAATTAATATTGTATATCGGGAACGAGTCTTGTTGTCTAGAGGAGTACTTTTACTGGATTTTTCTAATCCTTACTTGCAAGATGAATTTAAAATTTATTAATAATTTTTTCTTATGACTAAAATTGATATATATTAACATCCGTACGGTTGGATCGTCGAAAAAATCAGTTTAAAAATTAATCTTGTAAATCGGGAACGAGTCTCGTTGGCGGGAGGGGTACTTTTACTCGATATTTCTAATCTTGTCGTGCAAGATGAATTTCAAAATTTTTAATAATTTTTTCTTATGACTAAAATTGATATATCTTAACATCCTTATGGTTGGATCGTCGAAAAAATTATTTTAAAGATTAATCTTGTAAATCGGGAATGAGTCTCGTTGTCGGGAGGGGTACTTTTACTTGAATTTTATAATCCTCACGTGCAAAATGAATTTTAAATTTTTTGATATTTTTTTCTTATGACTAAAATTGATATATCTTAACATCCGTACGGTTTCATCATCGAAAAAATAAGTTTAAAAATTAATATTGTATATCGGGAACGAGTCTTGTTGTCTAGAGGAGTACTTTTACTGGATTTTTCTAATCCTTACATGCAAGATGAATTTAAAATTTTCTAATAATTTTTTCTTATGATTAAAATTGATATATATTAACATCCGTATGGTTGGATTATCGAAAAAATCCTTTTAAAAATTAATCTTGTAAATCAGGAACGAGTCTCGTTGTTTGGAGGGGTACTTTTACTGGATTTTTCTAATCCTTATGTGCAAGATGAATTTCAAATTTTTTAATAATTTTTTCAAATGACTAAAATTGATATATCTTAATATCCGTACGGTTGGATCGTCGAAAAAATTATTTTAAAAATTAATCTTTTAAATCGGGAACGAGTCTCGTTGTCTAGAGGAGTAGTTTTACTGGATTTTTCTATCCTTACTTGCAAGATGAATTTAAAATTTATTAATAATTTTTTCTTATGACTAAAATTGATATATCTTAACATCCGTACGGTTTCATCATCGAAAAAATAAGTTTAAAAATTAATATTGTATATCGGGAACGAGTCTTGTTGTCTAGAGGAGTACTTTTACTGGATTTTTCTAATCCTTACTTGCAAGATGAATTTAAAATTTATTAATAATTTTTTCTTATGACTAAAATTGATATATATTAACATCCGTACGGTTGGATCGTCGAAAAAATCAGTTTAAAAATTAATCTTGTAAATCGGGAACGAGTCTCGTTGGCGGGAGGGGTACTTTTACTCGATATTTCTAATCTTGTCGTGCAAGATGAATTTCAAATTTTTTAATAATTTTTTCTTATGACTAAAATTGATATATCTTACCATCCGTATGGTTGGATCATCGAAAAAATTATTTTAAAGATTAATCTTGTAAATCGGGAACGAGTCTCGTTGTCGGGAGGGGTACTTTTACTTGAATTTTATAATCCTCACGTGCAAGATGAATTTTAAATTTTTTGATAATTTTTTCTTATGACTAAAATTGATATATCTTAACATCCGTACGGTTTCATCATCGAAAAAATAAGTTTAAAAATTAATATTGCATATCGGGAACGAGTCTTGTTGTCTAGAGGAGTACTTTTACTGGATTTTTCTAATCCTTACTTGCAAGATGAATTTAAAATTTTGTAATAATTTTTTCTTATGATTAAAATTGATATATATTAACATCCGTATGGTTGGATTATCGAAAAAATCCTTTTAAAATTAATCTTGTAAATCAAGAACGAGTCCCGTTGTCTGGAGGGGTACTTTTACTGGATTTTTCTAATCCTGATGTGCAAGATGAATTTCAAATTTTTTAATAATTTTTTCAAATGACTAAAATTGATATATCTTAATATCCGTACGGTTGGATCGTTGAAAAAATTATTTTAAAAATTAATCTTGTAAATCGGGAACGAGTCTCGTTGTCTAGAGGAGTAGTTTTACTGGATTTTTCTATCCTTACTTGCAAGATGAATTTAAAATTTATTAATAATTTTTTCTTATGACTAAAATTGATATATCTTAACATCCGTACGGTTTCATCATCGAAAAAATAAGTTTAAAAATTAATATTGTATATCGGGAACGAGTCTTGTTGTCTAGAGGAGTACTTTTACTGGATTTTTCTAATCCTTACTTGCAAGATGAATTTAAAATTTATTAATAATTTTTTCTTATGACTAAAATTGATATATATTAACATCCGTACGGTTGGATGGTCGAAAAAATCAGTTTAAAAATTAATCTTGTAAATCGGGAACGAGTCTCGTTGGCGGGAGGGGTACTTTTACTCGATATTTCTAATCTTGTCGTGCAAGATGAATTTCAAATTTTTTAATAATTTTTTCTTATGACTAAAATTGATATATCTTAACATCCGTAAGGTTGGATCATCGAAAAAATTACTTTAAAGATTAATCTTGTAAATCGGGAACGAGTCTCGTTGTCGGGAGGTGTACTTTTACTTGAATTTTATAATCCTCACGTGCAAGATGAATTTTAAATTTTTGATAATTTTTTTTTATGACTAAAATTGATATATCTTAACATCCGTACGGTTTCATCATCGAAAAAATAAGTTTAAAAATTAATATTGTATATCGGGAACGAGTCTTGTTGTCTAGAGGAGTACTTTTACTGGATTTTTCTAATCCTTACTTGCAAGATGAATTTAAAATTTTGTAATAATTTTTTCTTATGATTAAAATTGATATATATTAACATCTGTATGGTTGGATTATCGAAAAAATCCTTTTAAAAATTAATCTTGTAAATCAGGAACGAGTCTCGTTGTCTGGAGGGGTACTTTTACTGGATTTTTCTAATCCTGATGTGCAAGATGAATTTCAAATTTTTTAATAATTTTTTCTGTTAGGTCACACTTTCACTGTAGAGGGGGTGAATACAGTGTTTATTACAATCAAATCAAACTTCAAGAACTTATGTAACAGAAAACAAACTTTATTTAAACAATAAACTCTGTTACAATCTGGAACTGTTATCTCTCAGTGATGAACAAAATATCACGAGAGCTTCTAGAGTTATATTAAATAATATTCTCGATAATGATAACACATATAGTGTAAACTCTATTTCTGTGTTTATATACTACACAGTTACAAGATATTCGCTAATTGATATGGAATATAATTCTGCTTCCTAAAATATATCAATCAGATATCTTCTATTCCAAGTATTCCATTCTTCACGGAATTCCTTCTTCATGCATATCTCTTCTTATGTTTATCTTGATCTTCTTAACTTTAATCAGCTACTGTCCTTATCTGATCATCCTTCAGCACTTAAGTTCTGATATCTATCTCCTGATGACATAAGTACTGATATCCCTTAAGTTCTGACTTCCAGTATAAGTACTGATCAGTTAAGTACTGATTTGTTCTGTTCAAATAAGATCTGAAATCTAAACATAAAACATATTAGCCATGACATTATCAAATATATCTAACAATCTCTCCCAACTTGTAAATTAACAAAATATACAAGTTTAACAGATATTTGATGATGTCAAAAACATTAAGTACAAATGCATGAGAAATAGACAAGATAACTACAACTTACAGTCCTTAAAGTTTTTACCAATTCAACTTCTGATAACAACTTCAATCTGTATAAATATCAGAATTTAAGCAGTTGTAGATCTTCGACTTGGCTTCATCATTTTCTGATCTCTCTGATGTCAGGAGTTGTTCTGAGATAATTCTTCAACAAACATTTCTCAGCATATCTGAGTTCATCAATCATTCTCCGTTTGACATCTTTAAGCTCTGCAGTATCTTCACCAGTTTGAAATATTGCAGCTCTGAGATCATTAATCTTTGCTTTTCTCAACTCCCGATCTAGTCTTATGACATATGCTTTATTAGACTCTAGATTGAATTCAAGCCCCTTAATACCAAGATATGTTCTGATCTGTGCAGTATTAGGCTTCATATCAACAACATCACCATTGTGATTTCTGTACTTTGGAACATATCTGCTGTCAGACTTAACAGAATAAAGTCTTTTCTGTCTCTGAATCTGTTCCTTTAAGTAGTTTGCAGCAGTCTCTGTTATTCTGTCATCCACTTGAAGTAAGAACAATACATGCTCCAATTCTTCAAAATACTTCAACGGAATGGCATTTTGTCTTATATGATAAACCCTACCATCTGTCATGAAATACAACATGATGTATTCTTTCAAATAGGTATGGTAAACCATCTGTACAGATTCTAGTTGATTCAATCTCTCAGGAGTTGCTCCAATACCTGGTTCACTCAAGGAAGTTGGATCATCGGTAGTGTTGTGTACTCTTCTTTCATCAGCACTTCCCAATCCAGTTTTATCTCTAGCTTCCTTTCCAGTAACTACTCTTGCTTCAAAACCACTTGAAGTAGTCTTCAAAGGTTGAGTCTGTTTTGCTTTAGTGAATCCTGGTAGGAGTGTATTTGATCTTCCTTCTGATATCAAGTTAACTTGAGCTGTGTCAGAGGTTACTTGCTTCTTCTGAATATCAGAACTTACAATTTCTTGACTCTGAACAACTTGAGCCATGTCAGAGGTTGTTTTAAGAACTTTCCTTGAAGTCAGAGCAAGATTATCTTTTCCAACAGTAATTTCTTCTTCCTCAGGAGGTACATAAGGCTTGATAGGTTCACCAACCTTTTCTTTACCTTTGGATCTTGGATCTATCTGTGGTTGTGATCTAGCCAAAGTTTCTTCAGTATGTATCCTTTCTTTGATCACAATGCCTTTAGGTTTTGGAAGTAACTTTTTACCAGAAGCTTCAGATTTAGATGTGACTTTCTCTGATTTAAGTCTGGCTTCTTCTTCCTTTAAACTTTCCAAGTCCATCCCTGGATTTTCTTGAAGAAATAACTGTCTTGACATTTCCTCATCAAGATCTAGAAGTTCATCAGAACTTATCCTTTTACCAGCAGCAGAACTTATTCTTTTCCCAGTATCAGAACTTGTTCTGTGACTAGCTTGTCTTGATGTAAACCTTCTACCTTGACTATGACCACTACCCATTCCAGAGTTTCCTTGGTCATCTTTTCCATCATCCTTTCCTTGCAGTGACTTGTTGGTTTTGCATTTGGACTTAATTACCTTCTCCCCCTTTTTGGCATCAGCAGGTAATAAAAGAGAGATAAGTAATTCCACTGAGGTCTGGATTTCAGTAAGTTGCGATTGCTGAGAAGCTTGATTTGTCAGAATTTGATCAATCTGAGCTTGTTGCTTCTCTTGAGTTTTCTCAATATAAGCAACCCTGTCAATGGTAGGTTGGAAGAACTTTTTCTTATCAAGTTTCCAAACTTGTTCCTGTTTAATAAAGTTCTCCTGAATCTTGTGTAGCTCTGCATGAGTGTTGGAATGAAGACCTTGTAGATGTTTAGTACTCAATGCAGTGACCCTAAGCTGAGTTTTAAAATCATCAGAATTTAACATTTCATCAGCTTTAGTCAAGTGCTCAGCAAGATGTAAAGCATTTGGAACACATGAAACTGAGTTCCATTCCTTAGTCCACTCCTGACCTGCAGGAGTTTCACTCCAAGGTACTGGTGTATCCCTGATAACAAACTCCTTTAGCAGTTCAGACTTAGGAAGAGTCAGTGGAGGAGTATGTCCTGAAGGACCTGCTGCATCAGCATCTACAATTGTAGCAGCTTCACCAGTATCTCCAACATTTGCAGCATCAGAACTTAAAGAATCAGTATCTTCTGATAAGACAACTGTATGAGTAGCAATGGAGGCTTCAACATCCTCTAATTGCTGATCTGATACTAAGTTCTGATCAACAGCCATATCCTGATGCTCACCTAAAATCTGATCATCATCTTGATGCAGAGAAGGTGTTAGTGATAACTCAGGAGTTTGAACAGCATCAGTAACAGATGTTGTGGAAGGATTATTTGCTGTTGGAGCTTCTAATAAAAGTATTTCAGGCACAACCAAGTTCTGAATATCAATTTCAGCACTTGTGCCTGGATCAACAAGAGATATAGAAGGTGAATTAGCCTTGTCAGATACAGGTTCCTGAGATGGAGTTGATGGAGAAGAAGTGACTGGAGCAAATTCCTTGTCTTGTGAGATCAGAGATTCCTGATCCCCTTCCTTAGCTGCTTCCTCCTCATCATCTGAAACTGGCCTCTGTGCCCTCTGTTTCTTGTACTTTCTTGTTGATTTGGATTCCTTGGGAGTAGCAGGAACCGTCATACGTCTAAGCCTCTTGAGAAGCCTAGAACCCCCAATTGCAGAATCCTTCTGAGAAGTTGCCTTCTCAGCTTCATCTATCATAGGTTCTGAAGATGGAATCTGATCCTCAGAATCTGATTCATCTCTCAAAGTAATCCTCCTCTTCTTCTGAGATGTTTGAGGAACAGTCTTTGTTCTCTTTGGCTTAGAGGATGTAGGCTTCACAGTAGGTGCTGAAGAAGAAGGTTGAGCATTCTGTGAAGTAGAGAGATAGGATTTGAGATAAGTTCTGAGGGTAGGTTGAGTAGAATGAGAGGTAGGGACTGAGGTTGATGGATTTTGGTTATGGTGAGTTGGTTGAACATTTGAGTAAACAGATTTGTAAGTAGCTGGATCAGCATTTACCAGAATCTGTTTCACAGACTGAGGAATCTGTAATTGTCTCACCATTGATTTCTTTGTGTCAGCATTTATCAGGTCGTTAAAGTACCTTTTTGCAACCTTAAAAGGTGGGGTTTGAGTGCTGACTAACTGGGGTTCAGCAGTACAATACGTATAAATAAGTTGACAGAATCTAGCAAAATAAACAACATCTCGATCCTCTGTCATCCTATCCCCAATAAAACCAATTATTCCAGTTGCAAAATCAAAATGAGTTTGATGGATAATAGCATACCCGATGTGCTGACTCAGAATTGGGATGGCATCAAAATTTGAACACTTGTTGCCAAAAGCCTTGGTGATGCAATCGAAGAAGAAACTCCATTCTCTTCTGATATTAGCCCGTTTCAACTGTCCAAGTTTCGTCAGACTCTTTTCATATCCCAATTCAGCCATTAACTCCCGAAGGGCTGAGTCCTCTGGAATAGAGAAAGTACAATCTTCTGGAAGATGTAATGCTCTTCGTACTGTACCAGGAGTGACTACATAGGAAGAATCACCCACTTGGAAGATAATACTGGGAGTTCCTCGTTGACCACCATCATCATAAACTCCAGTCCTCCAGAACCGCAGAACTTATTGACTTGAGAATAATTCAGGCTGAGTTAAGGCGTACCCAACCTCACTATGTGCAAGAAGATCTTGCACAAAATGCAATTCAGATGGAGCTTCAGCATGATCAAGAATTGCAGCATAGTTGTTTGGAACAAACTTTGCTCCATCAATGATTAAATCCTTTGGTGCCATGTGAAAAAATATTGAAATTCAAGTATGCCTGTTAGGTGTTTGAGATAATGTCTGTATGAAAAACCAACGTGAGAAAGAATGAGAAAGAGAGTAAAAGTAAGAAGAGAGATAAAGTATTAAGAAAGTAAAAGATTAAAGAAATCTTCTCTCTGTTGTTCTTATACTCGAAGAAAAATGTTACCGTTGGACACCTGTCAGACATGCAGTAATAACGGATAGTTACTGGGCTCGAGAAAACAGGAATGATTACTTATCCAGTTGCCTTGTTTCAAGGAAAAACCATTTCAGTTATCAAGAGACACAGTTTTAATTCAAAATTAAAACCGTTAGCACTGATTGAATTATTTTTCACTGCAACATTAATATTCTGAAAATGAATCATGTTAAAAATGACCTAGATAATTTCGATGAATAAGTGCTGACAAAGAATCAGAACTTAAATAAAGACAAAATTTAAATGGTCATCAGAATATCAAGCAGGATTTAACAACACAGATAAAATAACTCAGAGACAAAATCTTGAAGTAAAAATAGTTTTCATTAATATATCAAGTCAATACATATATGAAATAGAAATTACATCAATACAAGATTTTCCCTAAGCTTCTAATCCTATCATCAACAGCTTTAGTCCTAGCTAAGAAGCCTGACAAAGCTGAGGATGAAGAAGAACAGGAAGAAGACGAGATTAAGTCCTCCTCCTCTTCCTATCTTCGACAAACAAGATAGCGAGTCGAATGATTCGCTCTTGCTGACGGATAGCTTCCCGCCTTTCCTCCTCCAGGCGCTCCAGATGGCGATGATAATCCATCTCGAAGAATAGAAGGTGAGCCAGCACCTCCTGTGGGACATAGTCCCAGATCTCCTCAGGAATGGCTGTTATATGCCACTCCTGCTGCCACTCGGCACAACTGAGTTCCATTGTGAAGGTTTGTGTGTTCAAAAACATGTTGAATCGAACCATTTTGTTTTTGACAGAAGAAGGAGGATAAGTGTGTGAGAAGAATGTGATGGAAAGACTGATGTGAAGTGGTTGTATATATAGGCAAGAGAATGCCAAGAGACACAAAGATATTGAATGCAGACAGGTAGAATTAATTCTACCTCGTCTCCCTAGATTTTGAAAAAGAATAACAGTCATTGTAAAAGGAATGGGCACATGTAACAAGAGTGAACTGTTCAAGGACGTGTGCCATTATGTTTTAACCATAGACTATTAATCTTCCACTTCAACATTTTGAAATTAATCTGAGACTGTTACCAAATTTTATTCATAGATAAGTCAAGTAAAGGGTTAGACTGAAAAATCAGAACTTAGACCTATACCAGAACTTAACAGTCATCAGAACATAATGTCTTAACTCGAACAAGGAATATCTATCTTAGTACATACTCATACAAGTTCTTAGTTATGAACGTCAGAACTTAATCATCAGAACGTGTAACTAGAACTTGTCCTCAGAATTTGTGCAGAAGTGACACAATGACTGTTTATCTAAAATAACATAGACCACCACAGAAATTTCATCATTCATATGGAGTGATGTGTGTGTGCATTAAGCTAAATAACAGACAAAGAGTAAAGTCTGATCTACTTCAGTACATCTTAGAAATAAGTCATAATTAAAATTTTGCTAAAGAGCTGTCATTATCCTGAAACCTACTGATAAATGAGTTCATGCATGAGTTCACCTCTACTGTTTTTGTGCTAATTTTATGCATCTTTTCAAATTCTATTTTACAGAGGCTTCTCAGTGTAAGTGAGTCACGACTGTTTATTAGAATTTATGCTATTATCAGAGTATTTCTCCAGTAATCATAGAGTGTGAACAGTCACCAAGAAAAAATATTTTGCTTTTCTAATGCATATTTACTTAATACCAGCAATGCACTTGGGTCGTCCCATTCACATTTTTACTCTAGATCTCAAAGGAGTACCTGATATTATTCTTTGATTTTTTTTTTCTTTTGATAAGTGAGGTTTATCAGCACTTAGTACATTCAGCAGTTTTACTAGAATCAGAACTTAAACAGATGAGTAGCATTATTCTAATTTGGGACTTAGTAATAAGATATACAAAGTAAACTTAACTAAGCTCAGTTATCAGAATTTGCTTGTGTCATAAGATTTCCACAGAAATAATTACTTCTTTCATGGGATCATTTGTGTATTGAAGACTAGTAGGTCAGTATCTAGCACAGTTATCCTCATAGGATTGAATAGTTACTGAAACAGACATATCACTTATCAGAGTTTAGAAACATATATCAGACAACAGTCAGTACTTAAAGACATTTATCAATTAATGCACAGAATATACAAAGAGATTAATTCTGTAAATACTGATCATAAAGTCTGATAACATAGAACAAGTTGAAGCAGATTTAGAGAAAGAACCTGAAATCATTCCAAGTTCATTTACCAATTTTGAAAAGGTAGCTTCACACAGTGGTTTTGTGAAGATATCTGCTACTTGTTGATCTGTGGGAACAAAATGCAATTCCACTGTACCTTCATCCACATGTTCCCTGATGAAATGGTACCTGATGCTGATGTGCTTTGTCATAGAGTGTTGAACTGGATTACCTGTCATAGCAATAGCACTTTGATTATCACAGTAAATAGGGATTTTGAAATACGTTAACCCATAATCTAGTAACTGATTCTTCATCCAGAGAATCTGTGCACAGCAGCTTCCTGCAGCAATATACTCTGCTTCTGCAGTTGATGTGGAAATTGACTTTTGTTTCTTGCTATACCAAGAAACCAACCTGCCTCCAAGAAATTGGCAGCTTCCACTTGTGCTTTTCCTGTCAATTTTGCAACCTGCAAAATCTGCATCTGAGTAACCTATTAATTTAAAATCTGATTCTCTAGGATACCATAATCCTAGATCAGCTGTTCCTTTAAGATACTTAAAGATTCTTTTTACAGCTGTTAAGTGAGGTTCTCTTGGATCTGCTTGAAATCTTGCACAAAGACAGGTAGCAAACATGATATCTGGTCTACTAGCAGTTAGATAGAGAAGTGAGCCAATCATACCTCTGTAATCAGTAATATCTACTGAATTACCAGTATCCTTATCCAGTTTTGTTGCAGTGGCCATGGGAGTGGATGCACTTGAACAGTCTTGCATTCCAAATTTCTTCAGCAAGTTTCTGGTGTACTTAGATTGACAAATGAAAGTTCCTTCTTCAGTCTGCTTGACTTGAAGGCCCAGAAAATAACTAAGTTCTCCCATCATACTCATCTGATATCTTGACTGTATTAGGTTGGCAAACTTTTTGCAAAGTTTGTCATTTGGAGACCCAAAAATAATATCATCAACATAAATCTGGATCAGAAGTAAGTCCTTGCCATGGTTGAGATAGAACAATGTTTTGTCAATAGTTCCTCTGTTGAATCCACTTTCCAGAAGAAACTGAGCTAAAGTCTCATACCATGCTCTAGGAGCTTGCTTAAGTCCATAAAGTGCTTTATCAAGCCTGTAGACATAATCTGGATGTTTGGAATCTACAAAGCCTGGAGGTTGTTCAACATATACTTCCTCTTCCAATTCTCCATTGAGAAAAGCACTTTTCACATCCATTTGAAAGACAGTAAACTTTTTGTGAGCAGCATAAGCCATGAATATCCTTATGGCTTCTAACCTAGCAACTGGAGCAAATGTTTCATCATAGTCAATTCCCTCCTGTTGAGAATATCCTTTTGCAACCAGCCTTGCCTTGTTCCTTACAATTATGCCATCACTGTCAGTTTTGTTTCTGAATACCCACTTTGTACCAACAACCGATCTATTCTTGGGTCTTGGCACTAAGGTCCAGACTTTGTTTCTTTCAAATTCATTCAACTCTTCCTGCATTGCTTGCACCCAATCAGCATCTTGAAGAGCTTCTTCCACTTTCTTTGGCTCAGACTGAGAGAGAAAAGAATTGTAAAGACATTCATTTGAAGTACCTGTTCTAGTTCTGACACCTGCCTCAGGATTTCCAATTATTAAATCAGGTGTATGTGATTTTGTCCACTTCCTTGCAGATGGAAGATTTTCTCTAGAACTGGATGCTCCCCCATGATTCATGCTGTCTTCGGTTTCATTTTCTGATGCTCCCCCTGAAACTATGCTCTCTGAGTTGGATCCTTCAGTATTTAGATTTTCAGCACTGTCAGTACTTGGCTTATCAGAACTTGACGAATCAGAATTTGAAGAGCCAGATGTATGTTCTGATGCTTCTTGAGATGTGATAATATCTTGAGTATGCTCCCCCTGCATTGGTGCATCTTCCTTTGACGTAGTCACCACAGTTTCAATAACATCAGAGTTTAATCCATCAGAATTTACAGTATCAGGACTTAGACTGTCAGGACTTGAGGTATCAGAATATGAATCTTCATTTTCAAATCTCAGCTGATCATGATCAATGCAATCTTCAAGTCCAGTGATCTTCTTGTCATCAAAAGAGACATTGATAGATTCCATGACCACTTTTGTTCTCAAATTATAGACTCTGAAGGCTTTTGTAGAAAGTGGATATCCTACAAAGATTCCCTCATCAGCTTTTAGATCAAACTTGGATAGCTGTTCAGGATGAGTCTTGAGAACAAAACACTTACATCCAAATACATGAAAGTATTTGAGATTTGGCTTCTTGTTCTTCACCATCTCATATGGTGTTTTTCCATGCTTGTTAATGAGTGTTGCATTTTGAGTAAAACAAGCAGTCTGCACAGCTTCAGCCCAGAAATAGGTTGGAAGCTTTGCTTCTTCAAGCATTATTCGTGCATCTTCAATTAGAGTTCTATTCTTCCTTTCAACAACTCCATTTTGCTGTGGAGTTCCAGGAGCAGAAAATTCCTGCTTTATTCCATGATTTTTGCAGAACTCTTCCATTATCAAATTCTTGAATTCAGTGCCATTATCACTCCTCAAAATTTTCACAGAATCTTTGATCAATTTATCCAGATGTTTGACATGATCAATCAGGATAGATGCAGTTTCACTTTTTGTGTGCAAGAAATACACCCATGTGTATCTGGTGAACTCATCTACTATGACCAACGCATATTTCTTCTTTGCAATAGACATGACATTCACTGGACCAAATAGATCAACATGAAGTAGATAATAAGGCTCAAGAATTGATGATTCAGTCTTGCTCTTGAACGAAGATTTTCTTTGTTTAGCCTTCTGACATGAGTCACAAAGACCATCAGGAACAAACACTGATTTTGGCAGTCCTCTCACAAGATCTTTCTTGATCAGTTCATTTATCTTGTTGAAGTTTAAATGAGAGAGTTTCTTGTGCCAATTCCAGCTTTCTTCAGTTGAGGCTCTACTCACTAAACAGATTGCAGAACCATCAGAACTTGTTGAAAGCTTAGCTTCATAAATGTTACCACGCCTGAATCCCTTCAGAACAATTTTTCCTTTAGATTTACTAACTATTTCACAATGTTCTGCAAAGAAATCAACATGATAACCTCTGTCACAGATTTGACTTATACTCAGTAAGTTGTGTTTAAGTCCTGAGACCAGAGCTACATCTTTAATGATGACATTCCCAAGATTGATATTGCCATATCCCAAAGTTTTTCCAATGTTGCCATCTCCATAAGAAACACTTGGGCCAGCTTTCTCCACAAAGTCTGATAGCAGGGCCTTATTTCCAGTCATGTGTCCTGAACATCCACTGTCCAGAACTAAAATATTTTTCCTGTTGCCCTGCAATCAAAAAGACCACTAATTATTAGTTTTAAGGACCCAGACTTGCTTGGATCCTTTGGCCTTTTTAGGTTTGTTAACATTTGCAGCGGATTTAACATCAGATTTTATGTTAACAGTTTTCTTATCAGAACTTATACTAGAAGGAACAACAGAAACTTTCTTTAAAGAAGGTTTTATTTGATAATAATCATAGTACAAACTATGATATTCCTTACAAGTATAAATGGAATGCCATAAACTACCACAATGAAAACAAGGATTTTGTGGTTTGTATCTAACAGACTGACTCTTAACTCCTGACTTTGTAGATAAGGAGTTAATATTCTTATTCTTCCTGCAAAAAGAAGCCAGATGGTTAGAACTTCCACAGTTATGACATGCTTTCCTAGGAGCATCAGGAACAGATTTATAGTTATTGCTTTTATTCACACCTTCCTTTCCATTCCTGTTTTTCCTAGGTGATTTTACCTTGTTTGCATTCTTAACATCTTTCAGCTTATGCTTAAGCTGCTTCTTTGTCATTAAGCCTATGTTAACTTCAGCTGTCTTTTCCTGTTTTAGTTTGTCAGAAGCTAATTCCTTTTTAACTTCTGATTTCTCAGTTTCGGATTTTTCAGTTACAAACTTAACAGGTTTTAACTTCGGCTTTTGCTTATCAACAGGCTTAATTTCTTCAGTTCCTTTTTCATTATTTTCTCCATAACCTAAGCCCTCTTTCCAGTTTCCACTGCTTAGCAAATTTTGAGTTGTTTTGCCAGAGTTAGTCCAAGTTCTGATAATCTCTCTCTCCTTTTCTAACTCAGTTTTTAGAGATTCATTCATTTTTAGCACTTCATCCCTAACATAAAAAGCATCATCTCTATCCTTCTGAGTTTGATGAAACATGACTAACTCTTTTTCTAAGAAATTATTTCTTTTCTTAAAAGCAAGATTTTCAGAAGTTAATCTTTCACATGTTAAAGTTTGATCTCTATAACTGACAAACATGGTTTTAAGATATCTTCTCAACACATTAATATCATCAGTATGAAAAGCATAAGTAGTCTGAGGTACCTTTGTTTCAGCAGCTTCAGAACTGCTCTCAGAACTTGATTTATCAGCATTCGCCATCAATGCATAGTTCTCCTCACTTTCAGAGTCTGAGGTGTCTGTCCAGCTTTTCTGCTTTGTGACAAGAGCTTTGCCTTTGTCATTCTTGGTCTTCTTGCACTCAGGAGATATGTGGCCTTTCTCACCACAATTATAACATTTAACATTAGCGTAATCTCCTCTGTCAGACTTTCCTCCTTTTCCTTCAGATCTTCTGAAATTCTTCTTATCAGAACTTATGCCTTTCCTGGAAAACTTCTTTCCCTTCCTGAACTTCCTGTATGCAATCTTTGTGATTCCTTTCACCATAAGAGCACACAGCTTCATCATCTCCTCATCAGCATCAGTTTCAGGCAAGCTTTCAGAATCTGAGTCATCATCACTCTCAGAACTTGATGACTCTGTTGGGTTCCGAAGGCATAAAACGCAGCGGATAAACGTAAATAAAACAAAAATTCGAAACCCAAAAACAGGATCCATGTATAATTATGGGCAGATTATGGAGATAACGAATCATACCTTTCAAGAGATTAACTTTTACGAACTCAACGGAGATCCTAGCTATCACGCTTTGTGTCTACCTCTCGGAGAAACACCTCTATGGTATCCACACGAGCACCTTCAAGAACGTCTCACGAACTTGACTACGGAATGGATGTACTAGCCTCCTTCTTGACGATCTGAATTGCCTCTGCCTCTCTTTGCTGCTAGGGTTTTCTTAAAAAACGTTTTTAAGCCTCTTTAACCTCTCATTATCTATTTATAATGACTGATTAAAAAGGCCCATAATAGCAAAGCCCAACCCTAGTAGGTATTGGATTAAATAATAAAAACGAATTTCTATTATTTAATTAATAACTAAGTCATACTTAATTATTATGGGCAAAAACATTCCTTTTAATTCGAATTTATATTATCTCAATTAAGTCTTACTTAATTATAATAAAATTCAAATAATCATCAATTAATTTAAATCCATAATTTAAATTAACTATTCCATTAAGTGCTCTATTTGTGCGACCCTATAGGCTATTATTTAATTGGCAATAATTTTATTCTCTAATAAAATTATAAACAATGAGCGGTATCTAGTAATACATCATTGTTACCCAATTAAACAATAATTAAATCGTGATTAGATAAAACCTTTCGTGATTAATGTTTTTCCGTGTAATATAATCCCTTTAACCATACATATTATAGATTAAACTCGAGGCATGTATTTAGTCATCCTCTTCAACATTTAATCTGGGTTTACTTGATGCATGAGTAGATTATTGAAACAAATCATTATTTGAGCATGGCCATGCTTTTATAATCTCACTCAATCAAGAGGCCAATAATATCTCTCCTAATTATAGGAGGGTTAAATCATTTATCTATCATTCATATTTCTCATACGACTCATGATATACCCGATGTCCACTTTTATCATCACCCGATCAAAAGTAACTTTTAATGTAGTCAAAGTATATTAATCCTCGTATAGAAATATAATGATTTCAAGTCAAAGGATCGTTACACCATTATCACTGTGAGTCTTTCTTATGACTTTATTAAACATGAAGAATCTCACTGTGGGTCTGTCCAGTACCATGTACTCTCACATGTACCTATGTATTGACTTCAGTATCCCCATACTTATAACCAATGAGATGTGGTTATCTTGTCAAACAACATACTAGTCTATCTATGTATTATTATTGTCCTATATAATAATACTCGATTAGGGACCTTTAAGAATATGATATATTATATAATCTCAAGTTCAAGTCATGTACTTAAACTATACAATTTGTATCATAATTCTAAGGACATTTATTATGCTAACAAAATATTGCAGTAATTAAGGTCATAATAAATACATTTATTGAATGATCAACTGACATAAAGATAAAAGAATAATGTATTGCCTCTAGGGCACCTACACTAACAGACTCAGTATCAGATTTTATGATAAGAGCTTTACCCTTATCTTTCTTTGAGGAAGATGGTTTGGGGGATTCCTCTTCAGCCTTGAGAGCAACAGTTCTTGACTTTCCTCCTTTCCTCTTGCTTCTTTGTTCCATCTCAAGTTCATGAGTCTTGAGCATTCCATAGATTTCATCAAGAGTTGTTTCATCAAGATTGTAGTTGTCTCTTATTGTTGTTGCCTTCAAATCCCAACATTCAGGAAGAGCTAACAGGAATTTGAGGTTTGTATCTTCAAGATCATACTCCTTATTAACCAATGACAAGTCATTCAAGAGTCTGACAAATCTTTCATATACATCAGTCAATGACTCATTAGTCCTAGAGTCAAAGTGTTCATACTCTTGAGTGAGTATTGTCTTCCTGTTCTTCTTAACTGTTTCAGTTCCTTGACACCTTGTCTCCAGTGCATCCCATATCTCCTTAGCAGTCTTGCAGTTGATTACCCTGTTTGACATTACATTATCAATGGCACTATGCAATAAGTGACGTACCTTGGCATCCTTAGCAATAGATGCTATATCTTCAGCAGTGTAATCATTCTTTTCCTTTGGTACGGTCATTGCTGCTTCACCTGGAACTACAACAGCGAGCTTGGTAGGTTTGTGAGGCCCTTCCCTGATTCTATCAAGGTATTCTGGATCTGTTGCTTCCAGAAACATGGTCATCCTTACCTTCCATATGGGATATTCAGATGGTCTCAATATGGGAACTCTGATAGTCTCATATCGACTCTGAATTGATGTCTTTGATGATTCCTCAGTTTTGGTAGGCTTAGTTGGAGTTTCTGTGTCAGACATGATTGTGTTTGGATCTTTAACTGTATGTGTGTTAACAGATAGCTCTGATACCACTTGTTAGGTCACACTTTCACTGTAGAGGGGGTGAATACAGTGTTTATTACAATCAAATCAAACTTCAAGAACTTATGTAACAGAAAACAAACTTTATTTAAACAATAAACTCTGTTACAATCTGGAACTGTTATCTCTCAGTGATGAACAAAATATCACGAGAGCTTCTAGAGTTATATTAAATAATATTCTCGATAATGATAACACATATAGTGTAAACTCTATTTCTGTGTTTATATACTACACAGTTACAAGATATTCGCTAATTGATATGGAATATAATTCTGCTTCCTAAAATATATCAATCAGATATCTTCTATTCCAAGTATTCCATTCTTCACGGAATTCCTTCTTCATGCATATCTCTTCTTATGTTTATCTTGATCTTCTTAACTTTAATCAGCTACTGTCCTTATCTGATCATCCTTCAGCACTTAAGTTCTGATATCTATCTCCTGATGACATAAGTACTGATATCCCTTAAGTTCTGACTTCCAGTATAAGTACTGATCAGTTAAGTACTGATTTGTTCTGTTCAAATAAGATCTGAAATCTAAACATAAAACATATTAGCCATGACATTATCAAATATATCTAACATTTTCAAATGACTAAAATTGATATATCTTAATATCCGTACGGTTGGATCGTTGAAAAAATTATTTTAAAAATTAATCTTGTAAATCGGGAACGAGTCTCGTTGTCTAGAGGAGTAGTTTTACTGGATTTTTCTATCCTTACTTGCAAGATGAATTTAAAATTTATTAATAATTTTTTCTTATGACTAAAATTGATATATCTTAACATCCGTACGGTTTCATCATCGAAAAAATAAGTTTAAAAATTAATATTGTATATCGGGAACGAGTCTTGTTGTCTGGAGGAGTACTTTTACTGGATTTTTCAAATCCTTACTTGCAAGATGAATTTAAAATTTATTAATAATTTTTTCTTATGACTAAAATTGATATATATTAACATCCGTACGGTTGGATCGTCGAAAAAATCAGTTTAAAAATTAATCTTGTAAATCGGGAACGAGTCTCGTTGGCGGGAGGGGTACTTTTACTCGATATTTCTAATCTTGTCGTGCAAGATGAATTTCAAATTTTTTAATAATTTTTTCTTAAGACTAAAATTGATATATCTTAACATCCTTATGGTTGGATCGTCGAAAAAATTATTTTAAAGATTAATCTTGTAAATCGGGAACGAGTCTCGTTGTCGGGAGGGGTACTTTTACTTGAATTTTATAATCCTCACGTGCAAGATGAATTTTAAATTTTTTGATATTTTTTTCTTATGACTAAAATTGATATATCTTAACATCCGTACGATTTCATCATCGAAAAAATAAGTTTAAAAATTAATATTGTATATCGGGAACGAGTCTTGTTGTCTAGAGGAGTACTTTTACTGGATTTTTCTAATCCTTACATGCAAGATGAATTTAAAATTTTCTAATAATTTTTTCTTATGATTAAAATTGATATATATTAACATCCGTATGGTTGGATTATCGAAAAAATCCTTTTAAAAATTAATCTTGTAAATCAGGAACGAGTCTCGTTGTTTGGAGGGGTACTTTTACTGGATTTTTCTAATCCTTATGTGCAAGATGAATTTCAAATTTTTTAATAATTTTTTCAAATGACTAAAATTGATATATCTTAATATCCGTACGGTTGGATCGTCGAAAAAATTATTTTAAAAATTAATCTTTTAAATCGGGAACGAGTCTCGTTGTCTAGAGGAGTAGTTTTACTGGATTTTTCTATCCTTACTTGCAAGATGAATTTAAAATTTATTAATAATTTTTTCTTATGACTAAAATTGATATATCTTAACATCCGTACGGTTTCATCATCGAAAAAATAAGTTTAAAAATTAATATTGTATATCGGGAACGAGTCTTGTTGTCTAGAGGAGTACTTTTACTGGATTTTTCTAATCCTTACTTGCAAGATGAATTTAAAATTTATTAATAATTTTTTCTTATGACTAAAATTGATATATATTAACATCCGTACGGTTGGATCGTCGAAAAAATCAGTTTAAAAATTAATCTTGTAAATCGGGAACGAGTCTCGTTGGCGGGAGGGGTACTTTTACTCGATATTTCTAATCTTGTCGTGCAAGATGAATTTCAAAATTTTTAATAATTTTTTCTTATGACTAAAATTGATATATCTTAACATCCGTATGGTTGGATCATCGAAAAAATTATTTTAAAGATTAATCTTGTAAATCGGGAACGAGTCTCGTTGTCGGGAGGGGTACTTTTACTTGAATTTTATAATCCTCACGTGCAAGATGAATTTTAAATTTTTTGATAATTTTTTCTTATGACTAAAATTGATATATCTTAACATCCGTACGGTTTCATCATCGCAAAAATAAGTTTAAAAATTAATATTGCATATCGGGAACGAGTCTTGTTGTCTAGAGGAGTACTTTTACTGGATTTTTCTAATCCTTACTTGCAAGATGAATTTAAAATTTTGTAATAATTTTTTCTTATGATTAAAATTGATATATATTAACATCCGTATGGTTGGATTATCGAAAAAATCCTTTTAAAAATTAATCTTGTAAATCAGGAACGAGTCTCGTTGTCTGGAGGGGTACTTTTACTGGATTTTTCTAATCCTGATGTGCAAGATGAATTTCAAATTTTTTAATAATTTTTTCAAATAACTAAAATTGATATATCTTAATATCCGTACGGTTGGATCGTTGAAAAAATTATTTTAAAAATTAATCTTGTAAATCGGGAACGAGTCTCGTTGTCTAGAGGAGTAGTTTTACTGGATTTTTCTATCCTTACTTGCAAGATGAATTTAAAATTTATTAATAATTTTTTCTTATGACTAAAATTGATATATATTAACATCCGTACGGTTGGAACGTCGAAAAAATCAATTTAAAAATTAATCTTGTAAATCGGGAACGAGTCTCGTTGGCGGGAGGGGTACTTTTACTCGATATTTCTAATCTTGTCGTGCAAGATGAATTTCAAATTTTTTAATAATTTTTTCTTATGACTAAAATTGATATATTTTAACATCCGTATGGTTGGATCGTCGAAAAAATTATTTTAAAGATTAATCTTGTAAATCGGGAACGAGTCTCGTTGTCGGGAGGGGTACTTTTACTTGAATTTTCTAATCCTCACGTGCAAGATGAATTTTAAATTTTTTGATAATTTTTTCTTATGACTAAAATTGATATATCTTAACATCCGTATGGTTTCATCATCGAAAAAATAATTTTAAAAATTAATATTGTATATCCGGAACGAGTCTTGTTGTCTAGAGGAGTACTTTTACTGGATTTTTCTAATCCTTACTTGCAAGATGAATTTAAAATTTTGTAATAATTTTTTCTTATGATTAAAATTGATATATATTAACATCCGTATGGTTGGATTATCGAAAAAATCCTTTTAAAAATTAATCTTGTAAATCAGGAACGAGTCTCGTTGTCGGGAGGGGTACTTTTACTGGATTTTTCTAATCCTGATGTGCAAGATGAATTTCAAATTTTTTATTAATTTTTTCAAATGACTAAAATTGATATATCTTAATATCCGTACGGTTGGATCATCGAAAAAATTATTTTAAAAATTAATCTTGTAAATCGGGAACGAGTCTCGTTGTCTAGAGGAGTACTTTTACTGGATTTTCCAATCCTTACTTGCAAGATGAATTTAAAATTTATTAATAATTTTTTCTTATGACTAAAATTGATATATATTAACATCCGTACGGTTGGATCATCGAAAAAACCATTTTAGAAATTAATCTTGTAAATCGGGAACGAGCCTCGTTGCCGGGATGGGTACTTTTACTCGATATTTCTAATCTTGTCGTGCAAGATGAATTTCAAATTTTTTAATAATTTTTTCTTATGACTAAAATTGATATATCATAACATACGTATGGTTGGATCATCGAAAAAATTATTTTAAAGATTAATCTTGTAAATCGGGAACGAGTCTCGTTGTCGGGAGGGGTACTTTTACTTGAATTTTCTAATTCTGACGTGCAAGATGAATTTTAAATTTTTTAATAATTTTTTCTTATGACTAAAATTGATATATCTTAACATCCGTACAGTTTCATCATCGAAAAAATAATTTTAAAAATTAATATTGTAAATCGGGAACGAGTCTTGTTGTCTAGAGGAGTACTTTTACTGGATTTTTCTAATCCTTACATGCAAGATGAATTTAAAATTTATAAATATTTTTTTCTTATGACTAAAATTGATATATCTTAATATCCGTACGGTTGGATCGTCGAAAAAATTATTTTAAAAATTAATCTTGTAAATCGGGAACGAGTCTCGTTGTCTAGAGGAGTAGTTTTACTGGATTTTTCTATCCTTACTTGCAAGATGAATTTAAAATTTATTAATAATTTTTTCTTATGACTAAAATTGATATATATTAACATCCGTACGGTTGGATCATCGAAAAAATCAGTTTAAAAATTAATCTTGTAAATCGGGAACGAGTCTCGTTGGCGGGAGGGGTACTTTTACTCGACATTTCTAATCTTGTCGTGCAAGATGAATTTCAAAATTTTTAATAATTTTTTCTTATGACTAAAATTGATATATCTTAACATCCGTGTTGTTGGATCATCAAAAAAATTATTTTAAAGATTAATCTTGTAAATCGGGAACGAGTCTCGTTGTCGGGAGGGGTACTTTTACTTGAATTTTCTAATCCTCACGTGCAAGATGAATTTTAAATTTTTTGATAATTTTTTCTTATGACTAAAATTGATATATCTTAACATCCGTATGGTTTCATCATCGAAAAAATAATTTTAAAAATTAATAGTGTATATCCGGAACGAGTCTTGTTGTCTAGAGGAGTACTTTTACTGGATTTTTCTAATCCTTACATGCAAGATGAATTTAAAAATTTTTTTAATTTTTTCTTATGATTAAAATTGATATATATTAACATCAGTACGGTGGGATTATCAAAAAAATCATTATAAAAATTAATCTTGTAAATCAGGAACGTGTCTCGTTGTCGGAAGGGGTACTTTTACTGGATTTTTCTAATCCTGATGTGCAAGATGAATTTCAAATTTTTTAATAATTTTTTCAAATGACTAAAATTGATATATCTTAATATCCGTACGGTTGGATCATCGAAAAAATTATTTTAAAAATTAATTTTGTAAATCGGGAACGAGTCTCGTTGTCTAGAGGAGTACTTTTACTGGATTTTCCAATCCTTACTTGCAAGATGAATTTAAAATTTATTAATAATTTTTTCTTATGACTAAAATTGATATATATTAACATCCGTACGGTTGGATCATCGAAAAAACCATTTTAGAAATTAATCTTGTAAATCGGGAACGAGCCTCGTTGCTGGGAGGGGTACTTTTACTCGATATTTCTAATCTTGTCGTGCAAGATGAATTTCAAATTTTTTAATAATTTTTTCTTATGACTAAAATTGATATATCTTAACATACGTATGGTTGGATCGTCGAAAAAATTATTTTAAAGATTAATCTTGTAAATCGGGAACGAGTCTCGTTGTCGGGAGGGGTACTTTTAGTTGAATTTTCTAATTTTGACGTGCAAGATGAATTTTAAATTTTTTAATAATTTTTTCTTTTGACTAAAATTGATATATCTTAACATCCGTACAGTTTCATCATCGAAAAAATAATTTTAAAAATTAATATTGTAAATCGGGAACGAGTCTTGTTGTCTAGAGGAGTACTTTTACTGGATTTTTCTAATCCTTACATGCAAGATGAATTTAAAATTTATAAATAATTTTTTCTTATGACTAAAATTGATATATATTAACTTCCGTACGGTTAGATCGTCGAAAAAATCAGTTTAAAAATTAATCTTGTAAATCGGGAACGAGTCTCGTTGTTGGGAGGGGTACTTTTACTCGATATTTCTAATCTTGTCGTGCAAGATGAATTTCAAATTTTTTAATAATTTTTTCTTATGACTAAAATTGATATATCTTAACATCCGTATGGTTGGATCGTCGAAAAAATTATTTAAAAAATTAATCTTGTAAATCGGGAACGAGTCTCGTTGTCGGGAGGGGTACTTTTACTGGAATTTTCTAATCCTCACGTGCAAGATGAATTTTAAATTTTTTGATAATTTTTTCTTATGACTAAAATTGATATATCTTAACATCCGTACGATTTAATCATCGAAAAAATAATTTTAAAAATTAATATTGTATATCAGGAACGAGTCTTGTTGTATAGAGGAGTACTTTTACTGGATTTTTCTAATCCTTACTTGCAAGATGAATTTAAAATTTTTTAATAATTTTTTCTTATGATTAAAATTGATATATATTAACATCCGTACGGTTGGATTATTGAAAAAATCATTTTAAAAATTAATCTTGTAAATCAGGAACGAGTCTCGTTGTCCGGAGGGGTACTTTTACTGGATTTTTCTAATCCTGATGTGCAAGATGAATTTCAAATTTTTTAATAATTTTTTCAAATGACTAAAATGGATATATATTAATATCCGTACGGTTGGATCATCAAAAAATTTATTTTAAAATTTTATTTTGTAAATCGGGAACGAGTCTTGTTGTCTAGAAGAGTACTTTTACTGGATTTTTCTAATCCTTACATGCAAGATGAATTTAAAATTTATTAATAATTTTTTCTTATGACTAAAATTGATATATATTAACATCCGTACGGTTGGATCGTCGAAAAAATCAGTTTAAAAATTAATCTTATAAATCGGGAACGAGTCTCGTTGTCGGGAGGGGTACTCTTACTCGATATTTCTAATCTTGTCGTGCAAGATGAATTTCAAATTTTTTAATAATTTTTTCTTATGACTAAAATTGATATATCTTAACATCCATATGGTTGGATCATCGAAAAAATCATTTTAAAAATTAATCTTGTAAATCGGGAACGAGTCTCGTTGGCGGGAGGGGTACTTTTACTAGATATTTCTAATCTTGTCGTGCAAGATGAATTTCAAATTTTTTAACAATTTTTTCTAATGACTAAAATTAATATATCTTAACATCCGTATGGTTGGATCATCGAAAAAATTATTTTAAAGATTAATCTTGTAAATCGGGAACGAGTCTCGTTGTCGGGAGGAGTACTTTTACTTGAATTTTCTAATCCTCACGTGCAAGATGAATTTTAAATTTTTTGATAATTTTTTCTTATGACTAAAATTGATATATCTTAACATCCGTACGGTTTAATCATCGAAAAAATAATTTTAAAAATTAATATTGTATATCGGGAACGAGTCTTGTTGTCTAGAGGAGTACTTTTACTGGATTTTTCTAATCCTTACATGCAAGATGAATTTAAAATTTTTTAATAATTTTTTCTTATGATTAAAATTGATATATATTAACATCCATACGGTGGGATTATCGAAAAAATCATTATAAAAATTAATCTTGTAAATCAGGAACGAGTCTCGTTGTCGGAAGGTGTACTTTTACTGGATTTTTCTAATCCTGATGTGCAAGATGAATTTTAAATTTTTTAAGAATTTTTTCAAATGACTAAAATTGATATATCTTAATATCCATACGGTTGGATCATCGAAAAAATTATTTTAAAAATTAATCTTGTAAATCGGGAACGAGTCTCATTGTCTAGAAGAGTACTTTTACTTGATTTTTCTATCCTTACTTGCAAGATGAATTTAAAATTTATTAATAATTTTTCCATAGGACTAAAATTGATATATATTAACATCCGTACGGTTGGATCGTCGAAAAAATCAGTTTAAAAATTAATCTTGTAAATCGGGAACGAGTCTCGTTGTCGGGAGGGGTACTCTTACTCGATATTTCTAATCTTGTCGTGGAGGATAAATTTCAAATTTTTTAATAATTTTTTCTTATGACTAAAATTGATATATCTTAACATCCATATGGTTGGATCGTCGAAAAAATCATTTTAAAAATTAATCTTGTAAATCGGGAACGAGTCTCGTTGGCGGGAGAGGTACTTTTACTCGATATTTCTAATCTTGTCGTGCAAGATGAATTTCAAATTTTTTAATAATTTTTTTTAATGACTAAAATTGATATATCTTAACATCCGTATGGTTGGATCGTCGAAAAAATTATTTTAAAGATTAATCTTGTAAATCGGGAACGAGTCTCGTTGTCGGGAGGAGTACTTTTACTTGAATTTTCTAATCCTCACGTGCAAGATGAATTTTAAATTTTTTAATAATTTTTTATTATGACTAAAATTGATATATCTTAACATCCGTACTATTTCATCATCGAAAAAATTATTTTAAAAATTAATATTGTATATCGGGAACGAGTCTTGTTGTCTAGAGGAGTATTTTTACTAGATTTTTCTAATCCTTACATGCAAGATGAATTTAAAATTTTTTAATAATTTTTTCTTATGATTGAAATTGATATATATTAACATCCGTACGGTGGGATTATCGAAAAAATCATTATAAAAATTAATCTTGTAAATCAGGAATGAGTCTCGTTGTCGGGAGGGGTACTTTTACTGGATTTTTCTAATCCTGATGTGCAAGATGAATTTCAAATTTTTTAATAATTTTTTTCAAATGATTAAAATTGATATATCTTAATATCCGTACGGTTGGTTCATCGAAAAAATTATATTAAAAATTAATCTTGTAAATCGGGAACGAGTCTTGTTGTCTAGAGGAGTACTTTTACTGGATTTTTCTATCCTTACTTGCAAGATGAATTTAAAATTTATTAATAATTTTTTCTTATGACTAAAATTGATATATATTAACATCCGTACGGTTGGATCGTCAAAAAAATCAGTTCCAAAATTAATCTTGTAAATCGGGAACGAGTCTCGTTGTCCAGAGGGGTACTTTTACTCGATATTTCTAATCTTGTCATGCAAGATGAATTTCAAATTTTTTAATAATTTTTCCTTATGAATAAAATTGATATCTTAACATCCATACGGTTGGATCGTCGAAAAAATCATTTTAAAAATTAATCTTGTAAATCGGTAACGAGTCTCGTTGTTGGGATGAGTACTTTTACAGGATTTTTCTAATCCTGACATGCAAGATGAATTTCAAATTTTTTAATAATTTTTTCAAATTACTAAAATTGATATATCTTAATATCCGTACGGTTGGATCGTCGAAAAAATTATTTTAAAAATTAATCTCGTAAATCGGGAACGAGTCTTGTTGTCTAGAGGAGTACTTTTACTGGATTCTTCTATCCTTACTTGCAAGATGAATTTAAAATTTATTAATAATTTTTTATTATGACTAAAATTGATATATATTAACATCCGTACGGTTGGATCTTCGAAAAAATCAGTTTAAAAATTAATCTTGTAAATCGGGAACGAGTCTCGTTGTCGGGAGGGGTACTTTTACTCAGTATTTCTAATCTTGTCGTGCAAGATGAATTTCAAATTTTTTAATAATTTTTTATTATGACTAAAATTGATATATCTTAACATCCGTATGGTTGGATCGTCGAAAAAATCATTTTAAAAATTAATCTTGTAAATCGGGAACGAGTCTCGTTGTCGGGAGGGGTACTTTTACTGGAATTTTCTAATCCTCACGTGCAAGATGAATTTTAAATTTTTTAATAATTTTTTCTTATGACTAAAATTGATATATCTTAACATCCGTATGGTTTAATCATCGAAAAAATAATTTTAAAAATTAATATTGTATATCGGGAACGAGTCTTGTTGTGTAGAGGAGTACTTTTACTGGATTTTTCTAATCCTTACTTGCAAGATGAATTTAAAATTTCTAATAATTTTTTCTTATGATTAAAATTGATATATATTAACATCTGTACAGTTGGATTATCGAAAAAATCATTTTAAAAATTAATCTTGTAAATCAGGAACGAGTCTCGTTGTCGGGAGGGGTACTTTTACTGGATTTTTGTAATCGTGATGTACAAGATGAATTTCAAAATTTTTAATAATTTTTTCAAATGACTAAAATAGATATATCTTAACATCCATATGGTTGGATCATCGAAAAAAATATTTTAAAAATTAAACTTGCAAATCGGGAACGAGTCTCGTTGTCTAGAGGAGTACTTTTACTGGATTTTTCTACTTTTGACGTGTAAGATGAATTTCAAATTTTTTAATAATTTTTTCTTATGACTAAAATTAACATATCTTAACATCTATATGGTTGGATTATCAAAAAATTATTTTAAAAATAAATCTTGTAAATCAGGAACGTGTCTCATTGTTGGGAGGGGTGCTTTTACTGGATTTTTCTAATCCGGATGTGCAAGATGAATTTCAAATTTTTTAATAATTTTTTCAAATGACTAGAATTAATATATCTTAACATCCGTACGGTTGGATCATTGAAAAAATCAATTTAAAAATTAATCTTTCATATCAGGAGCGAGTCTCGTTGTCTAGAGGATAACTTTTACTGGATTTTTCTATCCTTACTTGCAAGATGAATTTAAAATTTATTAATAATTTTTTCTTATGACTAAAATTGATATATATTAACATCCGTACGGTTAGATCATCGAAAAAATCAGTTTAAAAATTAATCTTGTAAATTGGAACGAGTCTCGTTGTCGGGAGGGGTACTTTTACTCAATATTTCTAATCTTGTCATGCAAGATGAATTTCAAATTTTTTAATAATTTTTTCTTATGACTAATATTGATATATCTTAAAATCTGTATGGTTGGATCGTTGAAAAAATCATTTTAAAAATTAATCTTGTAAATCGGGAACGAGTCTCGTTGTCGGGAGGGGTACTTTTACTGGAATTTTCTAATCCTCACGTGCAAGATGAATTTTAAATTTTTTAATAATTTTTTCTTATGACTAAAATTGATATATCTTAACATCCGTATGGTTTAATCATCGAAAAAATAATTTTAAAAATTAATATTGTATATCGGGAACGAGTCTTGTTGTGTAGAGGAGTACTTTTACTGGATTTTTCTAATCCTTACTTGCAAGATGAATTTAAAATTTTTAATAATTTTTTCTTATGATTAAAATTGATATATATTAACATCTGTACAGTTGGATTATCGAAAAAATCATTTTAAAAATTAATCTTGTAAATCAGGAACGAGTCTCGTTGTCGGGAGGGGTACTTTTACTGGATTTTTCTAATCCTGATGTACAAGATGAATTTCAAAATTTTTAATAATTTTTTCAAATGACTAAAATAGATATATCTTAACATCCGTATGGTTGGATCATCGAAAAAATTATTTTAAAAATTAAACTTGCAAATCGGGAACGAGTCTCGTTGTCTAGAGGAGTACTTTTACTGGATTTTTCTACTTTTGACGTGTAAGATGAATTTTAAATTTTTTAATAATTTTTTCTTATGACTAAAATTGATATATCTTAACATCCGTATGGTTTAATCATCGAAAAAATAATTTTAAAAATTAATATTGTATATCGGGAACGAGTCTTGTTGTGTAGAGGAGTACTTTTACTGGATTTTTCTAATCCTTACTTGCAAGATGAATTTAAAATTTTTAATAATTTTTTCTTATGATTAAAATTGATATATATTAACATCTGTACAGTTGGATTATCGAAAAAATCATTTTAAAAATTAATCTTGTAAATCAGGAACGAGTCTCGTTGTCGGGAGGGGTACTTTTACTGGATTTTTCTAATCGTGATGTACAAGATGAATTTCAAAATTTTTAATAATTTTTTCAAATGACTAAAATAGATATATCTTAACATCCATATGGTTGGATCATCGAAAAAAATATTTTAAAAATTAAACTTGCAAATCGGGAACGAGTCTCGTTGTCTAGAGGAGTACTTTTACTGGATTTTTCTACTTTTGACGTGTAAGATGAATTTCAAATTTTTTAATAATTTTTTCTTATGACTAAAATTAACATATCTTAACATCTATATGGTTGGATTATCAAAAAATTATTTTAAAAATAAATCTTGTAAATCAGGAACGTGTCTCATTGTTGGGAGGGGTGCTTTTACTGGATTTTTCTAATCCGGATGTGCAAGATGAATTTCAAATTTTTTAATAATTTTTTCAAATGACTAGAATTAATATATCTTAACATCCGTACGGTTGGATCATTGAAAAAATCAATTTAAAAATTAATCTTTCATATCAGGAGCGAGTCTCGTTGTCTAGAGGATAACTTTTACTGGATTTTTCTATCCTTACTTGCAAGATGAATTTAAAATTTATTAATAATTTTTTCTTATGACTAAAATTGATATATATTAACATCCGTACGGTTAGATCATCGAAAAAATCAGTTTAAAAATTAATCTTGTAAATTGGAACGAGTCTCGTTGTCGGGAGGGGTACTTTTACTCAATATTTCTAATCTTGTCATGCAAGATGAATTTCAAATTTTTTAATAATTTTTTCTTATGACTAATATTGATATATCTTAAAATCTGTATGGTTGGATCGTTGAAAAAATCATTTTAAAAATTAATCTTGTAAATCGGGAACGAGTCTCGTTGTCGGGAGGGGTACTTTTACTGGAATTTTCTAATCCTCACGTGCAAGATGAATTTTAAATTTTTTAATAATTTTTTCTTATGACTAAAATTGATATATCTTAACATCCGTATGGTTTAATCATCGAAAAAATAATTTTAAAAATTAATATTGTATATCGGGAACGAGTCTTGTTGTGTAGAGGAGTACTTTTACTGGATTTTTCTAATCCTTACTTGCAAGATGAATTTAAAATTTTTAATAATTTTTTCTTATGATTAAAATTGATATATATTAACATCTGTACAGTTGGATTATCGAAAAAATCATTTTAAAAATTAATCTTGTAAATCAGGAACGAGTCTCGTTGTCGGGAGGGGTACTTTTACTGGATTTTTCTAATCCTGATGTACAAGATGAATTTCAAAATTTTTAATAATTTTTTCAAATGACTAAAATAGATATATCTTAACATCCGTATGGTTGGATCATCGAAAAAATTATTTTAAAAATTAAACTTGCAAATCGGGAACGAGTCTCGTTGTCTAGAGGAGTACTTTTACTGGATTTTTCTACTTTTGACGTGTAAGATGAATTTCAAATTTTTTAATAATTTTTTCTTATGACTAAAATTAACATATCTTAACATCTATATGGTTGGATCATCAAAAAATTATTTTAAAAATAAATCTTGTAAATCAGGAACTTGTCTCATTGTTGGGAGGGGTGCTTTTACTGGATTTTTCTAATCCGGATGTGCAAGATGAATTTCAAATTTTTTAATAATTTTTTCAAATGACTAGAATTAATATATCTTAACATCCGTACGGTTGGATCATTGAAAAAATCAATTTAAAAATTAATCTTTCAAATCAGGAGCGAGTCTCGTTGTCTAGAGGATAACTTTTACTGGATTTTTCTATCCTTACTTGCAAGATGAATTTAAAATTTATTAATAATTTTTTCTTATGACTAAAATTGATATATATTAACATCCGTACGGTGAGATCATCGAAAAAATCAGTTTAAAAATTAATCTTGTAAATTGGAACGAGTCTCGTTGTCGGGAGGGGTACTTTTACTAAATATTTCTAATCTTGTCATGCAAGATGAATTTCAAATTTTTTAATAATTTTTTCTTATGACTAATATTGATATATCTTAACATCTGTATGGTTGGATCGTCGAAAAAATCATTTTAAAAATTAATCTTGTAAATCGGGAATGAGTCTCGTTGTCGGGAGGGGTACTTTTACTGGAATTTTCTAATCCTCACGTGCAAGATGAATTTTAAATTTTTTAATAATTTTTTCTTATGACTAAAATTGATATATCTTAACATCTGTACGGTTTAATCATCGAAAAAATAATTTTAAAAATTAATATTGTATATCGGGAACGAGTCTTGTTGTCTAGAGGAGTACTTTTACTGGATTTTTCTAATCCTTACTTGCAAGATGAATTTAAAATTTTTTAATAATTTTTTCTTATGATTAAAATTGATATATATTAACATCCGTATGATTGGATTATCGAAAAAATCATTTTAAAAATTAATCTTGTAAATCAGGAACGAATCTCGTTGTCGGGAGGGGTACTTTTACTGGATTTTTCTAATCCAGATGTGCAAGAAGAATTTCAAATTTTTTAATAATTTTTTCAAATGACTAAAATTGATATATATTAACATCCGTATGGTTGGATCATCGAAAAAATTATTTTAAAAATTAAACTTGTGAATCGGGAATGAGTCTCGTTGTCTAGAGGAGTACTTTTACTGGATTTTTCTAATTTTGACGTGTAAGATGAATTTCAAATTTTTTAATATTTTTTTCTTATGACTAAAATTAATATATCTTAATATCTATACGGTTGGATCGTCAAAAAATCAATTTAAAAATAAATCTAGTAAATCAGGAACGTGTCTCATTGTTGGGAGGTGTGCTTTTACTGGATTTTTCTAATCCGGATGTGCAAGATGAATTTCAAATTTTTTAATAATTTTTTCAAATGACTAGAATTAATATATCTTAACATCTGTACGGTTGGATCTTTGAAAAAATCAATTTAAAAATTAATTTTTTAAATCAGGAGCGAGTTTCGTTGTCTAGAGGAGTACTTTTACTGGATTTTACTAATCCTGACGTGCAAGATGAATTTCAAATTTTTTAATAATTTTTTTTTATGACTAAAATTGATATATCTTAACATCCGTATGGTTGGATCATCGAAAAAATTATTTAAAAAATTAATCTTGTAAATCGGGAACGAGTCTCGTTGTCGAGAGGGGCACTTTTACTGGATTTTTCTAATCCTTACTTGCAAGATGAATTTTAAATTTTTTAATAATTTTTTCTTAAAACTAGAATTGATATATCTTAACATTAGTACGGTTAAATCGTCGAAAAAATCATTTTAGAAATTAATCTTGTAAATCGGGAACGAGTCTCGTTGTCGAGAGGGGCACTTTTACTGGATTTTTCTAATACTCACATGCAAGATTGTTAGGAATATGTGTATTAGTTTGATGATAAGTTAAACAAAACACTTAAGTAGAAATCTAGTGTTTGTAGTCTCAACGGATAAGACCATCTTGGCTATCCGTTGAAGGGGTAGCATTACTTACCAATAAGTTTAGTATTGTAGTACATTTCATTCTCTGGATTCAAGTTGTAATTTTTAGATGTTGCAGGAAATTATCAGTCATGTTGACTACTAGTGGATATGCAAATAGGAGGGCTAATTGTAAATATTTCATGCCTTGTAATTTTGTATAAGTGAAGAAGTATCAACTGATCTTGAAGACCTTCAACGGATAAGAAACAAAGCTTCAACGGATGTCTCTAATGCTTCAACGGATAATATCCATCAACGGATAAGTGTTTTAACGGATAAAGACTTCAACTGATAATGCATCAACGGATAAAGCTTCAACGGATGAAGCCTCAACGGATAAGGCATCAACGGATGAAAGCTTCAACGGATGCTTAGTTCATTAGCAGTTGATAGTGACAATTCATAATCTGACAGAGGCACATGGGTTTAGAGACAAACTGGAATGTGGAAGCCTCTAGGAAGAATCAAGAAAATGCAGCATTTCCATTCTGGTGCAAACAATGAAGTATTCAAAGATTAACAGCTAAGCCTAAATTGCATTGGATAGAGAAATGAAGAAGAAACATGTGAAGAGCCTTTTTAATTGTATTTTACAGTTTTGTCTTCACTTGTAAACTTGGTGATATAAACCAAGTAGCAGCTAGTAATTAGACATGAATTTTCCAGAGCTGTTTAGAAAAATCCAGAGAGAAAATCATCTAGTTTGTACTAGGAAGCAGCTGTGATTTAATTCTTTGAATCACAGATTTTCTGAAATAACACATCTCTGGTGGAATAACAAATCCACCAGAAAAGTTTTTAAGTTCTCTATGTTCTTTACATTTGTGTTTGAATATATATCTTAACATCATGAGCAAGCTCCCTTCCGTAAATCTCATTGTTAGTCCACTGGGAATAACAATTGGTATCAGAGCAAGCTCTTAACATACAAAGACTTTAAAGATCTATTCTACTAACATCATGAGTAAGAAGGATATTGGTGTAAAGATTCCAATCTTGGAAAGAGATAACTATCATCACTGGAAAGTGAAGATGCATTTACATCTTCTCTCTCAAGATGAATGCTACATCAACTGCATTGAAAATGGTCCTCACATCCCTCACAAGGTGGCCACAGCTGCTACTGCAACAGTTGCTGTTGGACAGTCTATTCCCAAGCCAAAAGCAGAATGGACTGTTGAAGATATTGAAGAGGTTCACAAGGATAAGAAAGCCATGAACATTCTGTTTATTGGCCTAGATCAAGATATCTTTGACAATGTCATTAACAGCCAAACTGCTAAAGAAATTTGGGATACTGTGCAGCTTATCTGTGAAGGCACTGAAGAAGTTAGAGAAAACAAAATGCAGCTTCTCATTCAACAGTATGAATATTTTCATTTTGAAGAAAGAGAATCATTGAATGATACCTTCAACAGATTTCAGAAACTGTTGAATGGATTGAAGCTGTATGGGAGAGTGTACCAAAGGAATGGAAGCCTATGACTGTTTCTCTAAGAAATTCTCAAGATTGTAAGGACTTCACACTTGAAAGATTATATGGAATTTGGAAGACATATGAACTTGAGATGAAGCAAGATGAGCTGTTGGAAAAAGGGAAGAGAAAGGGAGGATCAGTTGCACTTGTAGCTGACAGTGAGAAGGTTGAAGCCAGGAATGAGGAGAAGACAATGCCAAGTCTCAAAATTGGCACAAGCAAATCAGAATCAAGCAAGGGTAAAGAGCAAGTAGCTGAGGTTGAAAACAATTCTAGTCAGGATAACTTTGAGGATGTTGATGAACATCTGGCTTTTCTGTCCAGGAGGTTTGCAAAGATGAAGTTCAGGAAAAATACAAAATTCACTAAGCCAAATAAAAACATGGTGGACAAATCCAAGTTCAAATGTTATAACTGTGGCATTAGTGGACACTTTGCAAGTGAGTGTAGGAAGCCAACCTCTGATAAGAAGAAATTTGAGCAAGTTGATTACAAAAAGAAGTACTTTGATTTGCTCAAACAAAAGGAAAGAGCTTTTCTCACTCAAGATAATTGGGCAGCAGATGGAGTCAATGAAGATGATGATATGGAATATGTCAACCTAGCCCTGATGGCTAATTCTGATGAAAATGAAACTAGTTCATCAAGCAACCAGGTAATTACTACTGATCTCTCTCAGCTTTCTAAAAATGAATGTAATGAAGCCATAAATGATATGTCAAATGAATTATATCATTTGCGAGTTTCCCTTAAATTACTAGCCAAGGAAAACACTAGGATCAAAGAGAATATTGTGTTTTTAAGTGATAGGAATGCTGTGTTAGAGGATCAGGTAATTGAGCTTGAAAAGATTAAACTTAAATGCTTGATTGTTGAGAGTGAACTTGAAGAAGCTGTTAAGAAAGTAGAAATTCTTTCTAAACAGTTAGAAAGTGAGCAAGAGGTAATCAAGGCCTGGAAAACATCTAGGGATGTTAGTGTTCAGATTGCCAAGGTTCAGGGAATTGAATCATTCTGTGAGGATGCCTGAAAGAAAAACAAAAAGGAGTTAGAATTAATTGATGGATTGTCAACAGATGTGGAATCAACGGATGATGAAAGTTATCCGTTGAAGGAAGAAAAAGAGCATCCATTGAAGGCTCATCAATTAAACATGCAAGTAATTTTAAAAATAAAAATCTCAATAAGAAGAATGATTCAACTTTCAAGAACTTTGTCAAAGAAGGAGCCAGCACATCCAAAGATGCCAGTAAGGTGAATATAGGACACATGACTTTAGATCAGCTGAAAAATAGGCTTAAGTTGGTTGAGGATAAGAAGGAAACTAAAAGAAAATCTAAAATAAATGGGAAGGTAGGGATTAATAAATATAACAATTACACACCTGATAGGTATGCTCCTAGAAAAAGCTGTGTGCATTGTAAAAGTGTTAATCACCTATCTGATAATTGTAAATCTGTTAAAAATGCTCCCATGCCTTCAAATCCCTCCATGCCTAACATGTCTATGTCACCTTTACATGTTATGCATGTTATGTCTCATCAGAATCCCCATGCACATTTTGCAAACATGTCATATATTAATAATCCTTATTTTACTGCATTTAGTATGCCTTAAATGCCATACAATATGCCTATGTGGAATAACATGTTTGCACAATCTATGTCTTATCAAATTCAATCAAATGTGCTAAATGATTCCGTGACTAACCCTATACTTCAACCAACCACATCTGAGATAAAGGTTGACCCAAAGTTACCTAAGTCAAAAGATGCAGGAGGAATGAAGTCTAGGAAAAAGACTAACAAGGCTGGACCCAAGTAAACTGTTAGGTTTTGAAGGCATAAAACGCAGCGGTTAAATGTAAATAAAAAAAAATTGAAACCCAAAAACAGGATCCATGTATAATTATGGGCAGATTATGGAGATAACGAATCATACCTTTCAAGAGCTTAACTTTCACGAACTCAACGGAGATCCTAGCTATCACGCTTTGTGTCTACCTCTCGGAGAAACACCTCTATGGTATCCATACGAGCACCTTCAAGAACGTCTCAGGAACTTGACTACGGAATGGATGTACTAGCCTCCTTTTTGACGATCTGAATTGCCTCTGCCTCTCTTTGCTGCTAGGGTTTTCTCAAAAACGTACAAGCCTCTTTAACCTATCATTACGTATTTATAATGGCTGATTAAAAAGGCCCATAACAGTAATGCCCAACCCTAGTAGGTATTGTATTAAATAATAAAAACGAATTTCTATTATTTAATTAATAACTAAGTCATACTTAATTATTATGGGCAAAAAACATTCCTTTTAATTCGAATTTATATTATCTCAATTAAGTCTTACTTAATTATAATAAAATTCAAATAATCATCAATTAATTTAAATCCATAATTTAAATTAACTATTCCATTAAGTGCTCTATTTGTGCGACCCTATAGGCTATTATTTAATTGGCAATAATTTTATTCTCTAATAAAATTATAAACAATGAGCGGTATCTAGTAATACATCATTGTTAATTAAACAATAATTAAATCGTGATTAGATAAAACCTTTCGTGATTAATGTTTTTCGTGTAATATAATCCCTTTAACCATACATATTATAGATTAAACTCGAGGCATGTATTTAGTCATCCTCTTCAACATTTAATCCGGGTTTACTTGATCCATGAGTAGATTATCGAGACAAATCATTATTTGAGCATGGCCATGCTTTTATAATCTCACTCAATCAAGAGGCCAATAATATCTCTCCTAATTATAGGAGACTTAAATCCTTTATCTATCATTCATATTTCTCATACGACTCATGATATACCCGATGTCCACTTTTATTATCACCCGATCAAAAGTAACTTTTAATGTAGTCAAAGTATATTAATCCTCATATAGAAATATAATGATTTCAAGTCAAAGGATCGTTACACCATTATCACTGTGAGTCTTTCTTATGACTTTATTAAACATGAAGAATCTCACTGTGGGTCTGTCCAGTACCATGTACTCTCACATGTACCTATGTATTGACTTTAGTATCCCCATACTTATAACCAATGAGATGAGGCTATCTTGTCAAACAACATACTAGTCTATCTATGTATTATTATTGTCCTATATAATAATACTCGACTAAGGACCTTTAAGAATATGATATATTATATAATCTCAAGTTCAAGTCATGTACTTAAACTATACAATTTGTATCATGATTCTAAGGACATTTATTATGCTAATAAAATATCGCAGTAATTAAGGTCATAATAAATACATTTATTGAATGATCAACTGACATAAACATTATAAAAGAATAATGTATTGCCTCTAGGGCACCTACACTAACAATCTCCCACTTGCACTAGAGCCAATCACCCATATATCTAATACCCATGGAACTAGTGTGACCATCGTGCTTCTGCTACGACAATCCTTTGGTCAGTGGGTCTACAATGTTATCATTTGTGTGCACTTTACATATGTGTATATCACCCCTTTCATTAATCTCTCGAATAAGGTGAAATCTCCTGAGTATATGTTTAGCCTGGGAGTGTGATCTAGGTTCTTTAGCCTGTGCAATGGCTCCATTATTATCGCAGTATAGATCAATGGGATCTACGATCAATGGAACCACTCCCAAATCAGAAATGAACTTTCGAATCCAAACGGCCTCCTTAGCTGCTTCACAAGCTGCAATGTACTCAGCCTCCATTGTAGAATCAGCTACTGTTTCTTGCTTTGAACTCTTCCAGCTTACAGCACCTCCGTTTAGACAAAACACAAAACCAGACTGTGATACAGTATCATCTCTGTCTGTATGGAAACTTGCATCGGTGTAACCTTTTACAACGAGTTTCTCTTCTCCTCCATACACCAAGAATGAATCTTTAGTTCTTTTTAGGTACTTAAGAATATTCTTAACTGCCGTCCAGTGACCTTCACCCGGATTAGACTAGTATCTGCTCGTCATGCTCAAAGCATACGAGACATCTGGGCGAGTACATACCATTGCATACATGATAGATCCAATTGCTGAAGCATATGGAACTTTATTCATGTGGTCCTTCTCATCCAATGATTTTGGACACTGGTCCTTGGAGATCGTTATCCCTTGAGACACGGGGACATATCCCCTTTTTGCATTTTGCATTCCAAAATGATGCAAAACTTTATCAATATATGTGCTCTGACTTAGACCGATCATCCTTCTAGATCTTTCTCTATAAATCCTCATTCCTAGAATGTAGGATGCCTCTCCTAAGTCTTTAATGGAGAAATTGCTCCCTAACCAAGTCTTAACATCCTTTAGAGAAGGTATGTCATTCCCCATTAGTAGTATATCATCAACATATAGTACTATAAATGCCACATAGCTCCCACTAACCTTCTTGTAAACACACGGTTCATCTTCGTTTTGAACAAAGCCATACTCTGTGACTATTTCATTAAAATGGATATTCCATCTCCTAGAGGATTGCTTCAATCCATAAATGGATCGACGTAATTTACATACCTTGCCAGCATTCCTTGGATCGACAAAACCCCCAGGTTGTGTCATGTACACATCCTCTTCAAGGCTTCCATTAAGGAAAGCTGTTTTGACATCCATTTGCCAGATTTCATAATCATGGAATGCTGCAATGGCAAGTAAAATCCTTATAGACTTGACCATAGCCACTGGTGAGAAAGTTTCATCATAGTCAATACCATGAATTTGTTTGAAACCTTTTGCAACCAGCCTAGCTTTATAGGTCTGAACATTTCCATCCATGACCTTTTTCATCTTAAAAACCCATTTGCACCCTATGGGTTTTACCCCTTCAGGTGGATCAACAAAAGTCCATACTTGGTTTTCGTACATGGAATCTATCTCTGATTTCATTGCTTCAAGCCATCTCTTAGACTCTGGACTGTTCATAGCATCTTGGTATGTGAGAGGCTCATCTTCATCTATGAGCATCAAATCACCACACTGAGTCATGAGAAATCCATATCTCTCTGGCTCATGGCGAAATCTACCAGATCTATGAACAATCTGTGTTTGTTGAGCATTATCATTATTCTGCTCTTGTTCCACTTCAGGTTCAATGCTATTTTATGGTTCTCGATCTTCATCGAGATCTATAGTTCTCCCACTGTTTCTTTTGGAAACAAAATCTCTTTCCATGAAGACAGCATCTCGAGCAATAAACACTTTCTACTCAGAAGGACTATAAAAATAATACGCCTTTGTTTCATTAGGGTATCCTACAAAAATGCACTCTTCGGATTTAGGTCCAAGCTTGTCAGATTCTTGACGTTTCACAAACGCCTTACATCCCCAAACTTTCATAAAGTTCATGCCTGACTGTTTCTCCTTCCATATCTCATATGGAGTCTTTTGAACCTTCTTAGTAGGAACACGGTTAAGTGTGAAAGCCGCTGTTTCTAGAGCATAACCCCAGAAACTAATTGGAAGATCTGCATGACTCATCATCGATCGCACCATATCCAACAAGGTGCGATTTCTCCTCTCTGAAACTCCATTCCATTGAGGTGTTCCTGGCGGAGTGAGTTGTGATACAATACCACACTCTTTCAAACACTCTCTAAATTCGGTGCTTAAGTATTCACCCCCACGATCGGATCGTAAGATCTTAATACTTGCATCTCCGCCAATTTGTTTCTCTACTTCAACCTTGTATTCTTTAAATTTTTCAAAAGAATCGGATTTGTTCTTCATAAGATATACATATCCATATCTACTGAAATCATCAGTGAATGTTATGAAGTATTTGTAGCCTCCTCTAGCCATTACACGCATTGGGCCACATACATCACTATGTATTAGCTCCAGACGTTTAGTGTCCCTTTGACCCTTACCAGTGAAAGGGGCTTTAGTCATCTTACCAAGCAAACAAGATTCACATTCTTGGTATGATTCAAAATCAAACTTATCCAAGTATCCATCCTTATGTAATTTGGATATGCGTTTCTCATTTATGTGGCCTAGACGACAATGCTAGAGGTATGTTTGATTTGAGTCATTAATTTTAAGTCGTTTGTTTTCTATATTACAGACAGGGTTATCTAAATCAAGAACATATAAACCATTAAATAAACGCGCAACACCATAGGTTAAATCATTCAAAGCAAAAGAGCAACTGTTGTTCTTTATTGTAAACGAAAAACCTTTCTTGTCCAAACAAGAAACATAAATAATGTTTCTGCGAATCGCAGGCAGGTAAAAACAATCTTCTAGTTCTAAAACAAGCCCAGAGGGCATAGATAAATAATAAGTCCCTACAGCTAAAGCATCAACTTTTGCTCCATTGCCTACTCTTAGGTCCACTTCTCCCTTAGCCAAAGTTCTACTTCTCTGCAGGCCCTGCACATTTATACAAATGTGAGAAGCACATCCAGTATCAAATACCCAAGATGTAGAAATAGGCAGATTGACTTCTATAACATAAATACCTGATCCAAAAATCTGAACTGCTTTCTTTTTCTTCAGATCCTCCAAGTAAATTGGACAGTTTCTCTTCCAGTGACCATCTTTCTTACAGTAGTGACATTCACCCTTGGCCACACCACCTTTAGGCTTTAAAGCCTGTTTGGGACCTGACTTTGGCTTGGGTGTAGAATCAGATCCAATCTTCTTCTTACCCTTCCATTTGCCCTTCCCTTTGGCCTTACCTTTATTTCCCACCATCAGTATGGGAGCAGGTTCAGCTGTCTTCATGTTGGTCTCATATGTTCTCAACATATGAAACAATTTAGTAAGTATTTTGTCAAATTCATTCATATTGTAGTTCACAACAAACTGAGTGAATTTGTTGTTCAAAGAATTCATGATTAGGTCAATACCAGTTTCCGGACCAATCGGGAAACCCAAAGTTTAAAGGTACTCAATGTAACCAATCATCTTCAGAACATGTGGGCCAACTGGTTCACTCGCCCCTTGTTTGCAATTAAAAAGTGACTTACTCGTGTTGAACCTTTCTTGACGAGTTTGGCTTGCAAACATGCTTTGCAAGTGCTCATTGATAGTATATGCATCCATATGCACATGCTGTCTTTGAAGCTCAGCACTCATAGTTGCCAACATATTGTTAGTGTAGGTGCCCTAGAGGCAATACATTATTCTTTTATCTTTATGTCAGTTGATCATTCAATAAATGTATTTATTATGACCTTAATTACTGCGATATTTTGTTAGCATAATAAATGTCCTTAGAATCATGATACAAATTGTATAGTTTAAGTACATGACTTGAACTTGAGATTATATAATATATCATATTCTTAAAGGTCCCTAGTCGAGTATTATTATATAGGACAATAATAATACATAGATAGACTAGTATGTTGTTTGACAAGATAACCACATCTCATTGGTTATAAGTATGGGGATACTGAAGTCAATACATAGGTACATGTGAGAGTACATGGTACTGGACAGACCCACAGTGAGATTCTTCATGTTTAATAAAGTCATAAGAAAGACTCACAGTGATAATGGTGTAACGATCCTTTGACTTGAAATCATTATATTTCTATACGAGGATTAATATACTTTGACTACATTAAAAGTTACTTTTGATCGGGTGATGATAAAAGTGGACATCGGGTATATCATGAGTCGTATGAGAAATATGAATGATAGATAAAGGATTTAACCCTCCTATAATTAGGAGAGATATTATTGGCCTCTTGATTGAGTGAGATTATAAAAGCATGGCCATGCTCAAATAATGATTTGTTTCAATAATCTACTCATGCATCAAGTAAACCCAGATTAAATGTTGAAGAGGATGACTAAATACATGCCTCGAGTTTAATCTATAATATGTATGGTTAAAGGGATTATATTACACGGAAAAACATTAATCACGAAAGGTTTTATCTAATCACGATTTAATTATTGTTTAATTGGGTAACAATGATGTATTACTAGATACCGCTCATTGTTTATAATTTTATTAGAGAATAAAATTATTGCCAATTAAATAATAGCCTATAGGGTCGCACAAATAGAGCACTTAATGGAATAGTTAATTTAAATTATGGATTTAAATTAATTGATGATTATTTGAATTTTATTATAATTAAGTAAGACTTAATTGAGATAATATAAATTCGAATTAAAAGGAATGTTTTTGCCCATAATAATTAAGTATGACTTAGTTATTAATTAAATAATAGAAATTCGTTTTTATTATTTAATCCAATACCTACTAGGGTTGGGCTTTGCTATTATGGGCCTTTTTAATCAGTCATTATAAATAGATAATGAGAGGTTAAAGAGGCTTGAACGTTTTTTAAGAAAACCCTAGCAGCAAAGAGAGGCAGAGGCAATTCAGATCGTCAAGAAGGAGGCTAGTACATCCATTCCGTAGTCAAGTTCGTGAGACGTTCTTGAAGGTGCTCGTGTGGATACCATAGAGGTGTTTCTCCGAGAGGTAGACACAAAGCGTGATAGCTAGGATCTCCGTTGAGTTCGTAAAAGTTAATCTCTTGAAAGGTATGATTCGTTATCTCCATAATCTGCCCATAATTATACATGGATCCTGTTTTTGGGTTTCGAATTTTTGTTTTATTTACGTTTATCCGCTGCGTTTTATGCCTTCGGAACCCAACAATGGCATCAGAGCTACGTGTATAAGGGGCTGATTTGGTTACGTGTTTACTGTATTTTTACAAGTATGCATGTGTGATGAGTCTGCCATGATAACAGTTATGTTATATGAGTCTGCCATGATAACAGTTATGTTATATGAATGATATGATGAATCTGTTAATGATCTATATGATGATACTAGTATGTTTAAGATCTGCCATAACTCATATGTATGCGATCTCTTAAAATATGTATACTGATACACGTTTTTGGTAACTGGGATATGGATCGTGTGTATACTGATACATGCTTCTGGAATAGTATTCTGACACATGTTTTGCTAGTATTCTGATACTTGATTTTGCTTGGTCGATCCGCGTGCTTAGGGTTTCATTTTTAATTTGTGCTTATAACATATGCTTTACTTATTTATTATTCTTGATTGGATCATGATAAGTGATAAATAGTATGTCATCTTTATATGATCTATCATGTTCTTTAATGGTTACTGAGCATGGTGCATAGTTATGGCCTTAAGACCTTAGTTGTAATGGTTTATTCTTTTGGTTTGTAATAAATACGACTTGCATGTCGTTTTCTATTTGTAGTTGTTTTATCTCGAATGTAACTCGAGTTCTTTTGTAAGTTCATTAGTATAATTCTTAATGTAACATCCTAGAAGGACAAGGGAAAGAGGAGGCATCCTATGGAGGCCAAGGAGACAATGGAAGCAATAGAGAAGACATATGTAATAGTTATTTTTACACCATAGATTGACCTTGATCTTTTCATTAGCCTGAAAAGATCACATAGGATTGGGCCATAACTATTGCACGTTTACTTTACGTACTTTTCATATGATGTATAAATAGTATGTGTAGAGTAGAAAAATGCATGTTTTAATTAGATTAATGATGTATGTATGTATTAGATACATCACCCATGCCATGCCTTTAAACAAGATAAAATCTGTAACGACTCAAGATTTAAAATTAACAAACGATCATGAGATTCTCGTGTTTATGAAACACGGAATAAAATACGAATTTTCTTTATTTCTGACATGGGGCGATTTTGTCAACAACGGGTTCATAGAACTTGTAAGGCTGTGGGTTTTAAGCGAGACCGATGTGACTCCTCCACTACCTGGAAATCAAACCATTGACGAGTATTGATTTGAAGTATTTTATTCAAGGAAAAATTGGGAATCTCTTTATGATGGGATCATGATCGTTCTAAATTAAAATCCCTAAGTAAAAATATTAAGTTTTAATCAGATGCTTTCCAATGAATGAACACTCATTAAATCCTAGATCGATAAGGGGAAGGGCTGTCAGTGGCAGGGGACTCCTATCTATCATGGTGAAATGCGACGAATATAAACGGTTATATTCGGACGTTGTATCATTGGGTCTAACTTAACTGAGTCATCATAATAAGGTGAATATAAACGGTTATATTCAACTATTATGAACTTAGAAGCATAGAGTTTGGTTAAAAATCTATTAGATAGATAAGATCAATTGTTGTTCACCAAATTATCCAAGAATTATATATGATATAATTGACAACTGTTGTCTACCTAAATAATCATGTTTTAAGGATACCAGTGGTTGACTTAGAACATGACGAAATATGGATCTTGGCTCACTAGAAAGATTTATGGGATATACTTTCCGAATTAATAGTTAGGGCTATTAATTTGATAAAAAAAAATAGTGGGAGATATATTACGAATATATCATAATCATATGAACATAAAATTTTAACTCAGACAATCTAATGTTTATTTTGCGCTTTTATTATTGTAGATACTGAGTAATGGCAAACAACACAAACACACTATCCGTACGTTCAGTCCTTGAGAAGGACAAGCTGACAGGAGGAAACAACTTCCTAGACTGGCAAAGGAATTTGAGGATTGTCCTCAGGCAGGAGCGCAAGCTTCATGTCATTGATATTCCTCCTCCAGGCCCCCTTCCTGAGGGTGCTACTGCTGATGAACGAGCAGCACGCACAAAGGATGAGAATGATGCAAATGATGTTGCATGTCTTATGTTGGCAACTATGAGTGCTGAGCTTCAAAGACAACATGTGCATATGGATGCATATACTATCAATGAGCACTTGCAAAGCATGTTTGCAAGCCAAACTCGTCAAGAAAGGTTCAACACGAGTAAGTCACTTTTTAATTGCAAACAAGGGGCGAGTGAACCAGTTGGCCCACATGTTCTGAAGATGATTGGTTACATTGAGTACCTTGAAACTTTGGGTTTCCCGATTGGTCCGGAAACTGGTATTGACCTAATCATGAATTCTTTGAACAACAAATTCACTCAGTTTGTTGTGAACTACAATATGAATGAATTTGACAAAACACCTACTGAATTGTTGCATATGTTGAGAACATATGAGACCAACATGAAGACAGCTGAACCTGCTCCCATACTGATGGTGGGAAATAAAGGTAAGGCCAAAGGGAAGGGAAAATGGAAGGGTAAGAAGAAGATTGGATCTGATTCTACAACCAAGCCAAAGTCAGGTCCCAAACAGGCTTTAAAGCCTAAAGGTGGTGTGGCCAAGGGTGAATGTCACTACTGTAAGAAAGATGGTCACTGGAAGAGAAACTGTCCAATTTACTTGGAGGATCTGAAGAAAAAGAAAGCAGTTCAGATTTCTGGATCAGGTATTTATGTTATAGAAGTCAATTTGTCTATTTCTACATCCTGGGTATTTGATACTGGATGTGCTTCTCACATTTGTATAAATGTGCAGGGCCTGCAGAGAAGTAGAACTCTGACTAAGGGAGAAGTGGACCTAAGGGTAGGAAATGGAGCAAAAGTTGCTGCTTTAGCTGTAGGGACTTATTATTTATCTATGCCCTCTGGGCTTGTTTTAGAACTAGAAGACTGTTTTTACGTGCCTGCGATTCGCAGAAACATTATTTCTGTTTCTTGTTTGGACAAGAAAGGTTTTTCGTTTACAATAAAGAACAACAGTTGCTCTTTTGCTTTGAATGATTTAACCTATGGTGTTGCGCGTTTATTTAATGGTTTATATGTTCTTGATTTAGATAACCCTGTCTGTAATATAGAAAACAAACGACTTAAAATAAATGACTCAAATCAAACATACCTCTGGCATTGTCGTCTAGGCCACATAAATGAGAAACGCATATCCAAATTACATAAGGATGGATACTTGGATAAGTTTGATTTTGAATCATACCAAGAATGCGAATCTTGTTTGCTTGGTAAGATGACTAAAGCCCCTTTCACTGGTAAGGGTCAAAGGGCCACTAAACGTCTGGAGCTAATACATAGTGATGTATGTGGCCCAATGCGTGTAATGGCTAGAGGAGGCTACTACTACTTCATAACATTTACTGATGATTTCAGTAGATATGGATATGTATATCTTATGAAGAACAAATCCGATTCTTTTGAAAAATTTAAAGAATACAAGGTTGAAGTAGAGAAGCAAATTGGCGGAGATGCAAGTATTAAGATCTTACGATCCGATCGTGGGGGTGAATACTTAAGCACCGAATTTAGAGAGTATTTGAAAGAGTGTGGTATTGTATCACAACTCACTCCGCCAGGAACACCTCAATGGAATGGAGTTTCAGAGAGGAGAAATCGCACCTTGTTGGACATGGTGCGATCGATGATGAGTCATGCAGATCTTCCAATTAGTTTCTGGGGTTACGCTCTAGAAACAGCGGCTTTCACACTTAACCGTGTTCCTACTAAGAAGGTTCAAAAGACTCCATATGAGATATGGAAAGAGAAACGGTCAGGCATGAACTTTATGAAAGTTTGGGGATGTAAGGCATTTGTGAAACGTCAAGAATCTGACAAGCTTGGACCTAAATCCGAAGAGTGCATTTTTGTAGGATACCCTAATGAAACAAAGGCGTATTATTTTTATAGTCCTTCTGAGCAGAAAGTGTTTATTGCTCGAGATGCTGTCTTCATGGAAAGAGATTTTGTTTCCAAAAGAAACAGTGGGAGAACTATAGATCTCGATGAAGATCGAGAACCGCAAAATAGCATTGAACCTGAAGTGGAACAAGAGCAGAATAATGATAATGCTCAACAAACACAGGTTGTTCGTAGATCTGGTAGATTTCGCCATGAGCCAGAGAGATATGGATTTCTCATGACTCAGTGTGGTGATTTGATGCTCATAGATGAAGATGAGCCTCTCACATACCAAGATGCTATGAACAGTCCAGACTCTAAGAGATGGCTTGAAGCCATGAAATCCGAGATAGATTCCATGTACGAAAACCAAGTATGGACTTTGGTTGATCCACCTGAAGGGGTAAAACCCATAGGGTGCAAATGGGTTTTTAAGAAGAAAAAGGGCATGGATGGAAATGTTCAGACCTATAAAGCTAGGCTGGTTGCAAAAGGTTTCAAACAAATTCATGGTATTGACTATGATGAAACTTTCTCACCAGTGGCTATGGTCAAGTCTATAAGGATTTTACTTGCCATTGCAGCATTCCATGATTATGAAATCTGGCAAATGGATGTCAAAACAGCCTTCCTTAATGGAAGCCTTGAAGAGGATGTGTACATGACACAACCTGAGGGTTTTGTCGATCCAAGGAATGCTGGCAAGGTATGTAAATTGCGTCGATCCATTTATGGATTGAAGCAATCCTCTAGGAGATGGAATATCCGTTTTGATGAAATAGTCATAGAGTATGGCTTTGTTCAAAACGAAGATGAACCGTGTGTTTACAAGAAGGTTAATGGGAGCTATGTGGCATTCATAGTACTATATGTTGATGATATACTACTAATGGGGAATGACATACCTTCTCTAAAGGCTGTTAAGACGTGGTTAGGGAGCAATTTCTCCATTAAAGACTTAGGAGAGGCATCCTACATTCTAGGAATGAGGATCTATAGAGAAAGATCTAGAAGGATGATCGGTCTAAGTCAGAGCACATACATTGATAAGGTTTTGCATCGTTTTGGAATGCAAAATGCAAAAAGGGGATATGTCCCTGTGTCTCAAGGGATAACGATCTCTAAGGACCAATGTCCGAAATCATTGGATGAGAAGGACCACATGAATAAAGTTCCATATGCTTCAGCAATTGGATCTATCATGTATGCAATGGTATGTACTCGCCCAGATGTCTCGTATGCTTTGAGCATGACGAGCAGATACCAGTCTAATCCGGGTGAAGGTCACTGGACTGCAGTTAAGAATATTCTTAAGTACCTGAAAAGAACTAAAGATTCATTCTTGGTGTATGGAGGAGAAGAGAAACTCGTTGTAAAAGGTTACACCGATGCAAGTTTCCAAACAGACAGAGATGATACTGTATCACAGTCTGGTTTTGTGTTTTGTCTAAACGGAGGTGCTGTAAGCTGGAAGAGTTCAAAGCAAGAAACAGTAGCTGATTCTACAATGGAGGCTGAGTACATTGCAGCTTGTGAAGCAGCTAAGGAGGCCGTTTGGATTCGAAAGTTCATTTCTGTTTTGGGAGTGGTTCCATCGATCGCAGATCCCATTGATCTATACTGCGATAATAATGGAGCCATTGCACAGGCTAAAGAACCTAGATCACACTCCCGGGCTAAACATATACTCAGGAGATTTCACCTTATTCGAGAGATTAATGAAAGGGGTGATATACACATATGTAAAGTGCACACAAATGATAACATTGCAGACCCACTGACCAAAGGCTTGTCGCAGCAGAAGCACGATGGTCACACTAGTTCCATGGGTATTAGATATATGGGTGATTGGCTCTAGTGCAAGTGGGAGATTGTTAGTGTAGGTGCCCTAGAGGCAATACATTATTCTTTTATCTTTATGTCAGTTGATCATTCAATAAATGTATTTATTATGACCTTAATTACTGCGATATTTTGTTAGCATAATAAATGTCCTTAGAATCATGATACAAATTGTATAGTTTAAGTACATGACTTGAACTTGAGATTATATAATATATCATATTCTTAAAGGTCCCTAGTCGAGTATTATTATATAGGACAATAATAATACATAGATAGACTAGTATGTTGTTTGACAAGATAACCACATCTCATTGGTTATAAGTATGGGGATACTGAAGTCAATACATAGGTACATGTGAGAGTACATGGTACTGGACAGACCCACAGTGAGATTCTTCATGTTTAATAAAGTCATAAGAAAGACTCACAGTGATAATGGTGTAACGATCCTTTGACTTGAAATCATTATATTTCTATACGAGGATTAATATACTTTGACTACATTAAAAGTTACTTTTGATCGGGTGATGATAAAAGTGGACATCGGGTATATCATGAGTCGTATGAGAAATATGAATGATAGATAAAGGATTTAACCCTCCTATAATTAGGAGAGATATTATTGGCCTCTTGATTGAGTGAGATTATAAAAGCATGGCCATGCTCAAATAATGATTTGTTTCAATAATCTACTCATGCATCAAGTAAACCCAGATTAAATGTTGAAGAGGATGACTAAATACATGCCTCGAGTTTAATCTATAATATGTATGGTTAAAGGGATTATATTACACGGAAAAACATTAATCACGAAAGGTTTTATCTAATCACGATTTAATTATTGTTTAATTGGGTAACAATGATGTATTACTAGATACCGCTCATTGTTTATAATTTTATTAGAGAATAAAATTATTGCCAATTAAATAATAGCCTATAGGGTCGCACAAATAGAGCACTTAATGGAATAGTTAATTTAAATTATGGATTTAAATTAATTGATGATTATTTGAATTTTATTATAATTAAGTAAGACTTAATTGAGATAATATAAATTCGAATTAAAAGGAATGTTTTTGCCCATAATAATTAAGTATGACTTAGTTATTAATTAAATAATAGAAATTCGTTTTTATTATTTAATCCAATACCTACTAGGGTTGGGCTTTGCTATTATGGGCCTTTTTAATCAGTCATTATAAATAGATAATGAGAGGTTAAAGAGGCTTGAACGTTTTTTAAGAAAACCCTAGCAGCAAAGAGAGGCAGAGGCAATTCAGATCGTCAAGAAGGAGGCTAGTACATCCATTCCGTAGTCAAGTTCGTGAGACGTTCTTGAAGGTGCTCGTGTGGATACCATAGAGGTGTTTCTCCGAGAGGTAGACACAAAGCGTGATAGCTAGGATCTCCGTTGAGTTCGTAAAAGTTAATCTCTTGAAAGGTATGATTCGTTATCTCCATAATCTGCCCATAATTATACATGGATCCTGTTTTTGGGTTTCGAATTTTTGTTTTATTTACGTTTATCCGCTGCGTTTTATGCCTTCGGAACCCAACACATAAGACATGCAACATCATTTGCATCATTCTCATCCCTTGTGCGTGCTGCTCGTTCATCAGCAGTAGCACCCTCAGGAAGGGGGCCTGGAGGAGGAATATCAATGACATGAAGCTTGCGCTCCTGCCTGAGGACAATCCTCAAATTCCTCTGCCAGTCTAGGAAGTTGTTTCCTCCTGTCAGCTTGTCCTTCTCAAGGACTGAATGTACGGATAGTGTGTTTGTGTTGTTTGCCATTACTCAGTATCTACAATAATAAAAGTGCAAAATAAACATTAGATTGTCTGAGTTAAAATTTTATGTTCATATGATTATGATATATTCATAATATATCTCCCACTATTTTTTTATCAAATTAATAGCCCTAACTATTAATTCGGAAAGTATATCCCATAAATCTTTCTAGTGAGCCAAGATCCATATTTCGTCATGTTCTAAGTCAACCACTGGTATCCTTAAAACATGATTATTTAGGTAGACAACAGTTGTCAATTATATCATATATAATTCTTGGATAATTTGGTGAACAACAATTGATCTTATCTATCTAATAGATTTTTAACCAAACTCTATGCTTCTAAGTTCATAATAGTTAAATATAACCGTTTATATTTACCTTATTATGATGACTCAGTTAAGTTAGACCCAATGATACAACGTCCGAATATAACCGTTTATATTCGTCGCATTTCACCATGATAGATAGGAGTCCCCTGCCACTGACAGCCCTTCCCCTTATCGATCTAGGATTTAATGAGTGTTCATTCATTGGAAAGCATCTGATAAAAATTAATATTTTTACTTAGGGATTTTTAATTTAGAACGATCATGATCCTATCATAAAGAGATTCCCAATTTTTCCTTGAATAAAATACTTCAAATCAATACTCGTCAATGGTTTGATTTCCAGGTAATGAAGGAGTCACATCGGTCTCGCTTAAAACCCGCAGCCTTACAAGTTCTATGAACCCGATGTTGACAAAATCGCCCCATGTCAGAAATAAAGAAAATTCGTATTTTATTCCGTGTTTTATAAACACAAGAATCTCATGATCGGTTGTTAATTTTAAATCTTGAGTCATTACAGATTTTATCTTGCTTAAAGGCATGGCATGGGTGATGTATCTAATACATACATGCATCATTAATCTAATTAAAACATGCATTTTCTACTCTACATATACTATTTATACATCATATGAAAAGTGTGTAAAGTAAACGTGCAATAGTTATGGTCCAATCCTATGTGATCTTTTCAGGCTAATGAAAAGATCAAGGTCAGTCTATGGTGTAAAAATAACTATTACATATGTCTTCTGTATTGCTTCCATTGTCTCCTTGGCCTCCATGGGATGCCTCCTATTTCCCTTGTCCTTCTTGGATGTTACATTAAGAATTATACTAATGAACTTACAAAAGAACTCGAGTTACATTCGAGATAAAACAACTACAAATAGAAAACGACATGCAAGTCGTATTTATTACAAACCAAAAGAATAAACCATTACAACTAAGGTCTTAAGGCCATAACTATGCACCATGCTCAAGTAACCATTAAAGAACATGATAGATCATATAAAGATGACATACTATTTATCACTTATCATGATCCAATCAAGAATAATAAATAAGTAAAGCATATGTTATAAGCACAAATTAAAAACGAAACCCTAAGCACGCGGATCGACCAAGCAAAATCAAGTATCAGAATACTAGCAAAACATGTGTCAGAATACTATTCCAGAAGCATGTATCAGTATACACACGATCCATATTCCAGTTACCAAAAACATGTATCAGTATACATATTTTAAGAGATCGCATACATATGAGTTATGGCAGATCTTAAACATACTAGTATCATCATATAGATCATTAACAGATTCATCATATCATTCATATAACATAACTGTTATCATGGCAGACTCATCACACATGCATACTTGTAAAAATACAGTAAACACGTAACCAAATCAGCCCCTTATACACGTAGCTCTGATCCCATTGTTAGGTTTCGAAGGCATAAAACGCAGCGGATAAACGTAAATAAAACAAAAATTTGAAACCCAAAAACAGGATTCATGTATAATTATGGGTAGATTATGGAGATAACGAATCATACCTTTCAAGAGCTTAACTTTTACGAACTCAACGGAGATCCTAGCTATCACGCTTTGTGTCTACCTCCCGGAGAAACACCTCTATGGTATCCACACGAGCACCTTCAAGAACGTCTCATGAACTTGACTACGGAATGGATGTACTAGCCTCCTTCTTGACGATCTGGAATTGCCTCTGCCTCTCTTTGCTGTTAGGGTTTTCTCAAAAACGTACAAGCCTCTTTAACCTATCATTATGTATTTATAATGGCTGATTAAAAAGGCCCATAACAGCAAAGCCCAGCCCTAGTAGGTATTGTATTAAATAATAAAAACGAATTTCTATTATTTAATTAATAACTAAGTCATACTTAATTATTATGGGCAAAAAACATTCCTTTTAATTCGAATTTATATTATCTCAATTAAGTCTTACTTAATTATAATAAAATTCAAATAATCATCAATTAATTTAAATCCATAATTTAAATTAACTATTCCATTAAGTGCTCTATTTGTGCGACCCTATAGGCTATTATTTAATTGGCAATAATTTTATTCTCTAATAAAATTATAAACAATGAGCGGTATCTAGTAATACATCATTGTTACCCAATTAAACAATAATTAAATCGTGATTAGATAAAACCTTTCGTGATTAATGTTTTTCGTGTAATATAATCCCTTTAACCATACATATTATAGATTAAACTCGAGGCATGTATTTAGTCATCCTCTTCAACATTTAATCCGGGTTTACTTGATCCATGAGTAGATTATCGAGACAAATCATTATTTGAGCATGGCCATGCTTTTATAATCTCACTCAATCAAGAGGCCAATAATATCTCTCCTAATTATAGGAGACTTAAATCCTTTATCTATCATTCATATTTCTCATACGACTCATGATATACCCGATGTCCACTTTTATCATCACCCGATCAAAAGTAACTTTTAATGTAGTCAAAGTATATTAATCCTCATATAGAAATATAATGATTTCAAGTCAAAGGATCGTTACACCATTATCACTGTGAGTCTTTCTTATGACTTTATTAAACATGAAGAATCTCACTGTGGGTCTGTCCAGTACCATGTACTCTCACATGTACCTATGTTTTGACTTTAGTATCCCCATACTTATAACCAATGAGATGTGGCTATCTTGTCAAACAACATACTAGTCTATCTATGTATTATTATTGTCCTATATAATAATACTCGACTAGGGACCTTTAAGAATATGATATATTATATAATCTCAAGTTCAAATCTTGTACTTAAACTATACAATTTGTATCATGATTCTAAGGACATTTATTATGCTAACAAAATATCGCAGTAATTAAGGTCATAATAAATACATTTATTGAATGATCAACTGACATAAACATTATAAAAGAATAATGTATTGCCTCTAGGGCACCTACACTAACAGAAACTTGGGTACCAAAATCAACTTGATTGATTTTGTTGTGTGCAGGGAAAAAGAAGGAATCTATGGTACTTGGACAGTGGCTGTTCAAGACACATGACAGGAGATTTTACCCTGCTCACAGAGTTTAAGGAGAGAGCTGGCCCTAGCATAACCTTTGGAGATGACAACAAAGGATTCACTATGGGATATGGCTTGATTTCAAAAGAAAATTTCATCATTGATGAAGTTGCATTGGTTGATGGTCCCAAACACAATTTATTGAGCATCAGTCAACTATGTGACAGAGGGAATACTGTTTCCTTCAATTCTGAAGCCTGTATTGTCACAAGTAAGAAGGATAATAAAGTGGTTCTAACTGGAGTTAGAAAAGGGAATGTGTACTTAGCTGACTTCAACTCTACAGATGTAGAATCCATTACTTATCTTCTCAGTAAAGCAAGTCCAGTTGAAAGTTGGCTATGGCACAAGAAGCTGTCCCATTTGAATTTCAAGACAATGAATGATCTAGTCAAAAAGGACTTAGTTAGAGGAATGCCTCTAGTAGAATTCACAAGGGATGGACTATGTGATGCTTGTCAGAAAGGAAAGCAAAAGAAAGTATCATTCAGTAAGAAGCTTAAATCTGCAATTGATGAACCATTACAACTGCTACATATGGATCTTTTTGGACCAGTCAATGTATTCTCAATTTCAAGGAAAAGATATTGCCTAGTGATTGTAGATGATTTCTCAAAGTTTTCATGGGTTTATTTTCTTGGATCAAAGGATGAAGCTAGTGAAATCATTATTAATCATATCAAGCAAGTCAATAATCATCCTGATTTCAAAGTAAGGAATATTAGGAGTGACAATGGAACTGAGTTCAAGAATTCAACCATGAAGTTGTTATGTGAAGAAAATGGGATCATGCATGAGTTCTCAGCCCCAAGGACCCCACAACAAAATGGTGTGGTTGAAAGGAAGAATAGATCACTAATTAAAGCTGCAAGGACAATGCTTGAAGAGTCAAAACTCCCAACTTACTTTTGGGCTGAGGCTGTTAACTGTGCATGTTACACTCAGAATATTTCTCTAATCAATCAGGCAAAAGGCATGACTCCCTATCAATTATTCAATAGAAGAAAACCAACTTTAAACTTTCTGCATGTCTTTGGTTGCAAATGCTACATCTTAAGGAATCAATCTGATCACAAAGGGAAGTTTGATGCAAAGGCTGATGAAGGAATATTTGTTGGTTATTCTGCTGGAAAATTATATAGGGTCTACAATCTAAGAACCAACATTGTCATGGAATCTGTGCATGTTGTGCTTGATGATAAAAAGATTGATGGACTAACAGATGAGGTACATCATGAAGGACTCAAATTTGACAATATTGAGATATATAGTGCTGATAGTGAAGATGAGAATGATGAAGAAGGCATCTCAAGAAGAATTCAAAATCTGTCTTTGGATAATGCACAGAATGCTGCATCCGTTGAAAGTCATAATTCACCTTTCGTTGAAAGAAGCAACGTAGCATCCGTTGAAAGACAAAGTGCATCATCCGTTGAAGTTCATAATGAAGCATCCGTTGATCACAGTTTGTCAATGGATAATCAATTCAATTCATCAGTTGATAGAGCTCCCAATTCCTTTCAAAGGATCAGTAACTCAGGGGGAGTTTCAACCAATCAACATTCTATCTCACATCATGACAATACTGAGGCAACCTCATCTAGAGCTAATCTACCACCTCAAAGGAAATGGACCAAGAATCACCCTTTTGAATTGATCATTGGTGATGCTACATCTAAAGTGCAATATAGAAGGGCTACTCAAGATGAATGTCTGTATAGTAGCTTTCTATCACAGGAGGAACCTAAGAGAGTAGAAGAAGCTCTATTGGATCCAGATTGGATTTTAGCAATGCAAGAGGAGCTAAACCAATTTGAGAGGAACAAAGTATGGAAGCTGGTACCCAAGCCAAATAACAAGAGTTCTATTGACATAAAATGGGTATTCAGAAACAAGATGGATGAAAATGGCATTGTCATAAGGAATAAAGCCAGATTGGTTGCTAAAGGCTATTCTCAACAAGAGGGAATAGATTTTGATGAAACATTTGCTCTAATTGCCAGACTTGAGGCCATCAGAATCTTTCTAGCCTATGCGGCCCATGCGAATTTCATAGTCTATCAAATGGATGTCAAGAGTGCATTTCTAAATGGGGAATTGGAGGAAGAAGTTTATGTAAGCCAACCTCCAGGGTTTGAAGATCCAAACTTTCCAGACTATGTGTATTATCTGTTGAAAGCACTCTATGGACTAAAGCAAGCACCTAGAGCCTGGTATGAGACTTTGTCAAAATTCCTTCTAGATAATCATTTCACAAGAGGTACTGTTGACAAAACTCTTTTCTTTAGAAATGTTAATGGCTCTACAATACTTGTTCAAATTTATGTAGATGATATTATATTTGGATCTACAGATGATAAGCTTTGTAAAAAGTTTGCTAAGTTAATGCAAAGTAAATATGAAATGAGCATGATGGGAGAGCTAACTTATTTTCTTGGTTTACAAGTTAAACAAGTTAGTGGTGGAATTTTCATTAGTCAAACTAAATATATTTATGATCTTTTAAAGAAGTTTGACTTAATGGACTGTTCATCTACAAAAACTCCCATGGCCACTGCCACCAAGCTTGAATTAAACAAGGCTGAAAAGTTTGTGGACATTTCAAGTTATAGAGGAATGGTTGGCTCACTTTTATATTTAACTGCTAGTAGACCTGATATAATGTTTTCTACATGTCTCTGTGCTAGATTTCAAGCTGACCCTAAAGAATCTCACTTAGTGGCTATTAAAAGAATCTTCAGATATCTCAAAGGGACTCAAAATCTAGGAATTTGGTACCCTAGAGAGTCTGGTTTTGATCTAATTGGCTACTCAGATGCAGATTATGCAGGCTGCAAAATAGACAGGAAAAGCACAACTGGCACCTGTCAATTTCTAGGGAACAAGCTTTTGTCATGGTCCAGCAAGAAGCAAAATTCTGTTTCTACATCAACAGCTGAAGCTGAGTACATTGTTGCTGGTAGTTGCTGTGCACAGATACTATGGATGAGGAATCAACTATTTGACTTTAGACTAACGGTTGACAGAATTCCTATATTCTGTGACAACACAAGTGCCATTGCCATTACTGAAAATCCAGTGCAGCACTCAAGAACCAAGCACATTGACATCAAGTACCACTTCATTAGGGAACATGTGATGAAAGGTACAGTGGAACTTCATTTTGTTCCAAGTGAATAGCAGATTGCAGACATATTTACCAAGCCACTTGATGAATCAACATTCACAAGATTAGTAAGTGAGCTAGGTATGCTTAATTATTCATAAATTTATGTCCTCTATATAATCTGCCTTGAAGCCTGAAATGAATTTGCTGCAAGAACAAAGTTGGCTTTAAGTAAGACTTATTCTATCAACGGACATTCCCTATCCGTTGAAAGCCAAAATTGTTCTATCAACGGATGTTCATTATCCGTTGAAAGACAAATACATTTCTGGTAATTTTATCCCTCAACGGATAAAATAGTGTTGATCATCAACGGATAACTATTTACCTTATCCGTTGAAATGTCACATCAGTTACTTTAAGTGAGTAACAGCCGTTGATTCTTTTACTTAGCCGTTGATACAGATATACACTGTTGTATATATTTGTATTAAAGGCAGTTTTCAGAATTTCTACAGTTTTCTTTATTCTTAAACGGCTGTAATTTATTTAAAAGTTTCATTTAATCATTTTATTTACATTTTAATTCAAGAAAGTATAAAAGCCCATTGAATTCTAATTTTCACTTTACGCTTTCTTGCAATTTTTATTCTCCTTCTCTCCCAAAATTCTCAAGTTTTTCTTTGCAACCTCTACTCACAACAATGGCACCCGTAGTCAAAATTATGTCTCAATCTGGATTTGTTTATGAAAAGAATAATTTGGTAGCCTTGGTTGAAAAGAATGAAGCCCATTCTGATTATCACAAGATGATGGACTTCATCAAAAACTGCAAACAAAGCTATGCAATGCTGGAAGCCCCAACCATCTACTGTGAGGTGATTGAGGAGATTTGGACAACTGCAGAGTTCAACTCCACAGATATGACTATTTCCTTCTCTCTCAAAGGTAAGGATTATTGCATTAACTGTGATGATATACAGTCTTGCTTTAAGTTGCCTGGGAATAATGCCATGACACCACACACTGATAAAGATGTATCTGCTATGTTAGATTCCATAGGCTATGCTTTTGATTCTGCTAGTTTAGGTAGTATTAGAAGGAAGGGCTTTAGGAAAGAATGGAGTTTTCTTGGAGATGCCTTTATCAAGGTTTTCTCTGGGAAGATTAGCAATTTTGATGCCATAACTTCATCTCTTGTTAATATGCTCTATATGCTAGTTTCCGATAGGTACTTTAATTTTAGCAACTGTGTCATGCTAGAATTAGGTTCCAGATTAGGTAACAAAGCTAATAGACCACATAACATCTACTATGCTAGATTCTTTATGTTATTGACTAACTATGTTGCTGAAGGATTGGTTATATCATATGAGAACAATAAACTCAAATGCTGGGCACAAGAGAAAAGGGTCCTTGCAGACCTTTTGAGAATGAACCTCAACAGCCAGGTGTCATTGGTATATTTGTCAATCATGAATGCACCACAAGTAAGTGAGGTAAACACTTCTATAACTCCTACTGTTTCCAACCCCATTGTTTCTTTGCCTTCCAGTGTGGCAATGGAATCTGTGTCTTTGTCCAAACAGGTTCCTACCAAAGCCACCAAAACTAAAATTTTAAAACACAAGTCAAAGAAAACCACCTCTGTTGTTTCTCAAAAGACAACAGTTGTAACAACTACCATAAACCCTGAAGGGAGTGAACAGGGTGTGAGTGGTGAGGGGAGGGGTGAACATCAAGAAACCCCCCAGGATAAGGTGGGAGAGGTGAGTGGTACCCCAGCCAGCCAAGCCACAGTCTCTCAAAAGACTGTGGTGGTTCAAAAGGAGTCAAACACATCCCTAGTTGCATCCTCCCAAAAGGGTGCAACTATTGAAAATAGTCCGGAACCAGGGACACAGAACAAAAGAGGGAGGGACACTGAAGCCACACATTCACCAATCAAAGCCTTTTCAAGGAAGAAGAAGGCTAAGACCCTAGTTTCCACACAAGGGGCACACACAACACAAATATATCCACCTGTATCTTTGCCTTCTCAAATTCAGCTTGATGTGATTCCAGCAAATGTGGAGTCACAGCCCCATTCTCTCATAATAGAAACACATCAATAATCAAACTCTCCATCACCCTCTCTGGATGTGGATATGATATTCACATCAATTCCTGATTCTCCCTCATTAAAACTCAGGGAGGAGCCCCACTCAAAACCTGATGATCATCATATTTTAGATGATTTGTTGGATCATCAGCCAATTCTTTCAGATATAGCTGAAGAATCTGTGTCACCTCACTTAAAATCAATTCACACAGATTCAACAATTATATCACTTTCTATACCTACATCTTTTCCTTCTTCGACGGATATCTCTCATCCGTTGACAAGTGGTTGTTCTTCGACGGATAAGCTTAACAGCAGTTATCCGTTGATACCATCAGTTTCCACTTCAACGGATACTCCATATCCGTTGACGGTCTCTACACATATAACAGAAACAATTCCAACTGTAGAGGACATGGTTACTGTACAATCACTTTTAGGTTTGAGGGAAGGGAGTGATAATTTGAGTGAGAGGCTGGGTTGCTCCCAGGCAAAAGGAGAGGTTGAGAGTCACCATATGCATGCTATTTCTTCCAGCATGGCAAAAGTGAGTGAGGGGAGTGCCACCTTAGAAGGTGAGGGTGAGGGTGTGTGTGAGCCAGGGGGAGCCCCTGATGCAAGAAAATAGAGAAAATGAGAGAAAGGCAGGTACAGAAGCTATAAGGGTGGATCCAGCCATTGCTAGCGAGTCAATGATAGTGGATGATGCAGAAAAGGAAAGACAATTTCAGCAACATTACAAAACTGTAATTGCTAACATTTCCTTGGATGCTGACGTTTTTACTCACCCTGTTCCAGCCTATCAATTATTGGCTGCTCAGGGCAATGTGGAGGCAGAACAGACTTTGCACATTATACACACTTCAGAATCTCTTCTCAAAGACAAAGCTGCTGTTAACAGGCTGCCTTCTCAAGCTGGTGAACCATCTGAAGAATTTGGAGTAAATTCTAATGATGATGACTCTGATTCTTTGGATGAGAGCATGAACTTAGGGGGAGAAGCAGGCCCAGGTTCTGTTCCAGATCTCCCTAATTGGGCATGGGCAAAGGCATCTACACCAGGAGAATTTGGTGTCACTTTGGTCAGGCAAGTCATGGCTATTCAAAAGGCCCTTCAGGAGACTACAGATGCTGGTACCAAGGCAATTCTTCAAGCTCATCTGGACTCTCTGCATCTCTTGCAGTTGCAGCATTTCAAACAGAATCTAAGTGTGGATGAACTCAAGCAGGACATTGCTGATCTGAAATCCTACAATGCTGAGAAGTTGGATTCAGTCATGCCTTATGGTACTATGCAAGATTTGTTAGGGAGACTGAGGAAAGAATCTGATGTTGACAAGAGGCTGGCCAGATTGGAAAACAGAGTTCAGATCATTGAAGACTCTATGGTCACCATTCTTCAGAATCAACAAACTCAGACAAATCTCCTAATGCATCTGGCAAAAGCACAAGGCTTGACCCCTACCCTTGATGATAACAAAAAGGGGGAGAATAAAAGGGAAGGGGAAGGAGAGCCATCAACAACAATTCAAATATCTCAAGTGCTAGTTCCTGCCATCACCACTTCTCCAACTATTCAAATCCAAGGAAAGCTTGATGGAATTGATCTAATCCAGCTAGCATCAGATGAATTGCAAGTCAAAGAGCAAAGGAGGAAAATTGATGAAAAGATGCAACAAATTTTTTGTTCTACAACTTCTAAATCACAATCTGTGAAGCATAGCACAAAGGTGGAACCAATTATTATGGAGCTCAAGCCAGTAAGGAGGAATAAGGTTGGAGAGACTTCTTCCAAGAATCTGAAACCTATGGTTCTCAAGCCCAACAACAGATCTATTAAGGACTCTACAAAGAATCCTCTAAGCCTTGCTCAGATGAAAGAAGTGGATTTTTCTCTTCCAAAGCCTGAGGAAGACAAGGTTTTGGGTGGAAGTATCATAAAGCACAAAAAGACCATGGATGTGGTTGTAAGGAGGAATATGGCTATTATCTCTAGAGAGGGAAAGAGCATCTGTGTGATGCAAGGACATCCCAAATTCTCAATAGCCAAGAGGGAAGAAACCAGAAGGTTGAAGGAAGAAGCCAAAAAGCTAAAGGCTGACAAAAGAGCACAATGAAGAAAAGAAAGAAATTGAAGACAAAAGTGAAGATGAAGGTATGGGGGACATGGTTGATAATGATATGGAAGAAAGAAGTAAGGAAAGAGAGGAATGGCAGAAAGGGAACAGAAAGAATGCCAATGCAAAGAGAAAGATGGTAGATGAGACTGAAGAAACCCAATCAAAATCCAAACCACTACCTTCTATTCCTGAACCCATTGTGCCTGACACCTTCATAAACATTCATGGTGAAACAATCATTCCTAAGGAGGAACCAATTGATTGGGACACCATCAAATTGCCCACCTTCTTAACCTCTTCTCCACCATCAAAGAAGCAGAAAAGAAGAATCAAATCAACACCCTGTAAAACCTCAATCAAATTCACTCAGAAGCCCAAGCCTAAGCCACAAGCCTCTAAGGATGATTATGTTCACATTTGTGACATAAAAGAATTTTTAGACATTGAACTCTATCTGGATGAGCTGGAGGAAGTAAGGGGAATAGCTGCCTACAGACAGCTACCAGAAAGACTAGTGTTCAAATACAAAGGAAGTCGGGAAAGAACTTGGCCTCTCTACAGGATTTTGAATGAAGGCTACTCTACCTTGGTTAGAGTCTACTCAGCCATACAAAGGGATTCTGGCTTTACCAGGACTGCCAAGACTGAGATTCTCAACAAGATTGCCAACATAAGGAAGACTTGGTGGGAGCCCAATGCCTTGCCTAGAACATTACTCATTCAAGAAAGAGGAATTACAGTTCACAAATCACCTCATTGGTTGATGGAGTTCAGAGACAACAAAGGAGTCAGAAGATTTTTCAGACTTGAAGATCAGCTCAAGATTGCCAGTAATGAAACTCTCAAGGATATGCAATCTAAGTTGGACATCAATGAAGAAGATGAAGCTGAGTTCTACAGACAACTTCAACTTCAAATAGAGGAGAATGACAGGAGGCTAGGAAAGAAAACAAGGGATCAAAGGAAAATAAATTAATCTGCTCAGGCTAAAGGAGCACCCTTGGAAACAATGTAATTATTCAATTCCATCTCAGCATACACATTTTTGCAGCACTTTTAAATTTCTGCTTTATTAAAGTTAATATATTTGTCAAGTGTTTTGTTATCATCAAGTTAAACCCAAATTTATGCCTACAGTTCTAGTAGACATAAATAGGAGGAGATTGTTAGGAATATGTGTATTAGTTTGATGATAAGTTAAACAAAACACTTAAATAGAAATCTAGTATTTGTAGCCTCAACGGATAAGACCATCTTGGCTATCCGTTGAAGGAGTAGCTTTACTTAGCAATAAGTTTAGTATTGTAGCACATTTCATTCTCTGGATTCAAGTTGTAATTCTTAGATGTTGTACGAAATTATCAGTCATGTTGACTACTAGTGGATATGCAAATAGGAGGGCTAATTGTAAATATTTCATGCCTTGTAATTTTGTATAAGTGAAGAAGTATCAACTGATCTTGAAGACCTTCAACGGATAAGAAACAAAGCTTTAACGGATGTCTCTAATGCTTCAACAGATAATATCCATCAACGGATAAGTGCTTCAACGGATAAAGACTTCAACTGATAATGCATCAACGGATAAAACTTCAACGGATGAAGCCTCAACGGATAAGGCATCAACGGATGAAAGCTTCAACGAATGCTTAGTTCATTAGCAGTTGATAGTGACAATTCATAAGCTGACAGAGGCACATGGGTTGACAGAGACAAACTGGAATGTGGAAGCCTCTAGGAGGAATCAAGAAAATGCAGCATTTCCATTCTGGTGCAAACAAGGAAGTATTCAAAGATTAACAGCTAAGCCTAAATTGCATTGGATAGAGAAATGAAGAAGAAACATGTGAAGAGCCTTTTTAATTGTATTTTACAGTTTTGTCTTCACTTGTAAACTTGGTGATATATAAACCAAGTAGCAGCTAGTAATTAGACATGAATTTTCCAGAGCTGTTTAGAAAAATCCAGAGAGAAAATCATCTAGTTTGTACTAGGAAGCAGCTGTGATTTAATTCTTTGAATCACAGATTTTCTGAAATAACACATCTCTGGTGGAACAACAAATCCACCAGAAAAGTTTTTAAGCTCTCTGTGTTTTTTACATTTGTGTTTGAATATATATCTGTCTGCATTAGCTTCAAGCAATTAACATACACTTGCTCTCAAAAACACTTAGCTTTAGAAACTGCTCAAAACTTGAAAAAGTTTTGAGATTTACATTTAACCCCCTTCTGTAAATCTCATTGTTAGTCCATTGGGAATAACAAAGATGAATTTCAATTTTTTTAATAATTTTTCCTTATGACTAAAATTGATATATCTTAACATCCGTACGGTTGGATCGTCAAAAAAATTATTTTAAAAATTAATCTTGTAAATCGGGAACGAGTCTCGTTGTTGGGATGAGTACTTTTACAGGATTTTTCTAATCCTGACATGCAAGATGAATTTCAAATTTTTTAATAATTTTTTCAAATGACTAAAATTGATATATCTTAGCATTCTTACGGTTGGATCGTCGATAAAATTATTTTGAAAATTAATCTTGTAAATCGGGAACGAGTCTCGTTGTCTAGAGGAGTACTTTTACTGGATTTTTCTATCCTTACTTGCCAGATGAATTTAAAATTTATTAATAATTTTTTCTTATTACTAAAATTGATATATATTAACATCTTTATGGTTGGATCGTCGAAAAAATCAGTTTAAAAATTAATCTTGTAAATCAGGAACGAGTCTCGTTGTCGGGAGGGGTACTTTTACTAGATATTTCTAATCCTGATGTGCCAGATGAATTTCAATTTTTTTAATAATTTTTTTAAATGACTAAAATTGATATATCTTAACTTCCGTACGGTTGGATCGTCGAAAAAATCATTTTAAAAATTAATCTTGTAAATCGGGAACGAGTCTTGTTGTTGGGATGGGTACTTTTACAGGATTTTTCTAATCCTGACATGCAAGATGAATTTCAAATTTTTTAATAATTTTTTCAAATAACTAAAATTGATATATCTTAACATCCGTATGGTTGGATCGTCGAAAAAATTATTTTAAAAATTAATCTTGTAAATCGGGAACGAGTCTAGTTGTCTAAAGGAGTACTTTTACTGGATTTTTCTAATCCTTACTTGCAAGATGAATTTAAATTTTTTTAATAATTTTTTCTTATGAATAAAATTGATATATACTAACATCCGTACGGTTGGATCGTCGAAAAAATTATTTTAAAAATTAATCTTGTAAATCAGGAACAACTCTCGTTGTCGGGAGGGGTACTTTTACTGGATTTTTCTAATCCAGATGTGCAAGATGAATTTTAAATTTTTTAATAATTTTTTCAAATGACTAAAATTGATATATCTTACCATCCGTATAGTTGGATCATCGAAAAAATCATTTTAAAAATTAATCTTGTAAATCGGGAACGAGTCTCATTGTCTAGAGGACTACTTTGACTGGATTTTTCTATCCTTACTTGCAAGATGAATTTAAAATTTATTAATAATATTTTCTTATGACTAAAATTGATATATATTAACATCCGTATGGTTGGATCGTCTAAAAAATCAGTTTAAAAATTAATCTTGTAAATCAGGAACGCGTCTCGTTGTTGGGATGGGTACTTTTACTGGATTTTTCTAATCCTGACATGCAAGATGAATTTCAATTTTTTTAATAATTTTTCCTTATGAATAAAGTTGATATATCTTAACATCTGTACGGTTGGATCATCGATAAAATCATTTAAGAAATTAATCTTGTAAATCGGGAACGAGTCTCGTTGTTGGGATGCGTACTTTAACAGGATTTTTCTAATCCTGACATGCAAGATAAATTTCAAATTTTTTAATAATTTTTTCAAATGACTAAAATTGATATATATTAACATCCGTACGATTGGATCGTCGAAAAAATTATTTTAAAAATTAATCTTGTAAATCGGGAACGAATCTCGTTGTCTAGAAGAGTACTTTTACTGGATTTTTCTATCTTTACTTGCAAGATGAATTTTAAATTTTGTAATAATTTTTTCTTAAGACTAGAATTGATATATCTTAACATTCGTACGGTTAAATCGTCGAAAAAATCATTTTAGAAATTAATCTTGTAAATCGGGAACGAGTCTCGTTGTTGGGATGAGTACTTTTACAGGATTTTTCTAATCCTGTCATGCAAGATGAATTTCAAATTTTTTAATAATATTTTCTTATGACTAAAATTGGTATATCTTAACATCCGTATGGTTGGATCGTCGAAAAAATCATTTTAAAAATTAATCTTGTAAATCGGGAACGAGTCTCGTTGTTGGGATGAGTACTTTTACAGGATTTTTCTAATCCTGACATGCAAGATGAATTTCAAATTTTTTAATAATTTTCTCAAATGACTAAAATTGATATATCTTAACATCCGTACGGTTATATCGTTGAAAAAATTATTTTAAAAATTAATCTTGTAAATCGGTAACGAGTCTCGTTGTCTCCAGGAGTACTTTTACTGGATTTTTCTATCCTTACTTGCAAGATGAATTTAAAATTTATTAATAATTTTTTCTTATGACTAAAATTGATATATATTAACATCCATACGGTTGGATCGTCGAAAAAATCAGTTTAAAAATTAATCTTGTAAATCCAGAACGAGTCTCGTTGTCGGGAGGGGTACTTTTACTGGATATTTTTAATCCTGATGTGCAAGATGAATTTTAAATTTTTTAATAATTTTTTCAAATGACTAAAATTGATATATCTTAACATCCGTACGGTTGGATCTTCGAAAAAATCATTTTAAAAATTAATCTTGTAAATCAGGAAAAGTCTTGTTGTCGAGAGGGGCACTTCTACCGGAATTTTCTAATCCTGACTTGCAAGATGAATTTTAAATTTTTTAATAATTATTTCTTAAGACTAGAATTGATATATCTTAACATTCGTATGGTTAAATCGTCGAAAAAATAATTTTAGAAATTAATCTTTTAAATCGGGAACGAGTCTCGTTGTTGGGATGGGTACTTTTACTGGATTTTTCTAATCCTGACATGCAAGATGAATTTCAAATTTTTTAATAATTTTTCTTTATGACTAAAATTGATATATCTTCACATCCGTACGGTTGGATCGTCGAAAAAATCATTTTAAAAATTAATCTTATAAATCGGGAACGAGTCTCGTTGTTGGGATGAGTACTTTTACAGGATTTTTCTAATCCAGACATGCAAGATGCATTTCAAATTTTTTAATAATTTTTTCAAATTACAAAAATATATATATCTTAACATCCGTACGGTTGGATCGTCGAAAAAATTATTTTAAAAATTAATCTTGTAAATCGGGAACGAGTCTCGTTGTCTAGAGGAGTACTTTTACTGGATTTTTTCTATTCTTACTTGCAAGATGAATTTAAAATTTATTAATAATTTTTTCTTATGACTAAAATTGATATATATTAACATCTGTACGGTTGGATCGTCGAAAAAATTAGTTTAAAAATTAGTCTTGTAAATCAGGAACGAGTCTCGTTGTTGGGATGAGTACTTTTACTGGATTTTCCTAATCATGACATGCAAGATAAATTTCAAATTTTTTAATAATTTTTCCTTATGACTAAAATTGATATATCTTAACATCGGTACAGTTGGATCATCGAAAAAATTATTTTAAAAATTAATCTTGTAAATCGGGAAGGAGTCTCGTTGTTGGGATGAGTACTTTTACAGGATTTTTCTAATCCTGACATGCAAGATGAATTTCATATTTTTTAATAATTTTTTCAAATGACTAAAATTGATATATCTTAACATCCGTACGGTTGGATCGTCGAAAAAATTATTTTTAAAATTAATCTTGTAAATCGGGAACGAGTCTCGTTGTCGAGAGGGGCTCTTCTACTGGATTTTTCTAATCCTGACTTGCAAGATGAATTTTAAATTTTTTAATAATTTTTTCTTTAGACTAGAATTGATATATCTTAACATTCGTATGGTTAAATCGTCGAAAAAATCATTTTAGAAATTAATCTTGTAAATCGGGAACGAGTCTCGTTGTTGGGATGGGTACTTTTACTTGATTTTTCTAATCCTGACATGCAAGATGAATTTAAATTTTTTTAATAATTTTTCCTTATGACTAAAATTGATATATCTTAACATCCGTACGGTTGGATCGTCGAAAAAATCATTTTAAAAATTAATCTTGTAAATCGGGAACGAGTCTCGTTGTTGGGATGACTACTTTAACAGGATTTTTCTAATCCAGACATGCAAGATGCATTTCAAATTTTTTAATAATTTTTTCAAATGACTAAAATATATATATCTTAACATCCGTACGGTTGGATCGTCGAAAAAATTATTTTAAAAATTATTCTTGTAAATCGGGAACGAGTCTCATTGTCTAGAGGAGTACTTTTACTAGATTTTTCTATCCTTACTTGCAAGATGAATTTAAAATTTATTAATAATTTTTTCTTATGACTAAAATCGATATATATTAACATCCGTATGGTTGGATCGTGGAAAAAATAAGTTTAAAAATTAATCTTGTAAATTAGGAACGAGTCTCGTTGTCGGGAGGGGTACTTTTACTCGATATTTCTAATCCTGATGTGCAAGATGAATTTTAAATTTTTTAATAATTTTTTCAAATGACTAAAATTGATATATCTTAACATCCGTACAGTTGGATCTTCGAAATAATCATTTTAAAAATTAATCTTGTAAATCGGGAATGAGTCTCGTTGTCGAGAGGGGCACTTTATTGGATTTTTCTAATCCTGACTTGCAAGATGAATTTTAAATTTTTTAATAATTTTTTCTTAAGACTAGAATTGATATATCTTAACATTCGTACGGTTAAATCGTCGAAAAAATCATTTTGAAATTAATCTTGTAAATCGGGAACGAGTCTCGTTGTTGGGATGGGTACTTTTACTGGATTTTTCTAATCCTAACATGCAAGATGAATTTCAAATTTTTTAATAATTTTTAATTATGACTAAAATTGATATATTTTAACATCTGTACGGTTGGATCGTCGAAAAAATCATTTTAAAAATTAATCTTGTAAATCGGGAACGAGTCTCGTTGTTGGGATGAGTACTTTTACAGGATTTTTCTAATCCAGACATGCAAGATGCATTTCTAATTTTTTAATAATTTTTTCAAATGACTAAAATATATATATCTTAACATCCGTACGGTTGGATCGTTGAAAAAATTATTTTAAAAATTAATCTTGTAAATCGGGAACAAGTCTCGTTGTCTGGAGGAGTACTTTTACTGGATTTTTCTATCCTTACTTGCAAGATGAATTTAAAATTTATTAATAATTTTTTCTTATGACTAAAATTGATATATATTAACATCCGTACGGTTGGATCGTCGAAAAAATCAGTTTAAAAATTAATCTTGTAAATCAGTAACGAGTCTCGTTGTTGGGATGAGTACTTTTACTGGATTTTTCTAATCCTGACATGCAAAATGAATTTCAATTTTTTAATAATTTTTCCTTATGACTAAAATTGATATATCTTAACATCCGTACGGTTGGATCTTCGAAAAAATCATTTTAAAAATTAATCTTGTAAATCGGGAACGAGTCTCGTTGTTGGGATGAGTACTTTTACAGGATTTTTCTAATCAAGACATGCAAGATGCATTTCAAATTTTTAAATAATTTTTTCTTAAGACTAGAATTGATATATCTTAACATTCGTACAGTTAAATCGTCGAAAAAATCATTTTAGAAATTAATCTTGTAAACCGGGAACGATTCTCGTTGTTGGGATGGGTACATTTACATGATTTTTCTAATCCTGACATGCAAGATGAATTTAAATTTTTTTAATAATTTTTCCTTATGACTAAAATTGATATATCTTAACATCCGTACGGTTGGATCATCGAAAATATCATTTTAAAAATTAATCTTGTAAATTGGGAACGAGTCTCGTTGTTGGGATGAGTACTTTTACAGGATTTTTCAAATCCAGACATGCAAGATGCATTTCAAATTTTTTAATAATTTTTTCAAATTACTAAAATATATATAACTTAACATCCGTACGGTTGGATCGTCAAAAAAATTATTTTAAAAATTAATCTTGTAAATCGGGAACAAGTCTCGTTGTCTAGAGGAGTACTTTTACTGGATTTTTCTATCCTTACTTGCAAGATGAATTTAAAATTTATTAATAATTTTTTCTTATGACTAAAATTGATATATATTAACATCTGTACGGTTGGATCGTCGAAAAAATCAGTTTAAAAATTAATCTTGTAAATCCAGAACGAGTCTCGTTGTCGGGAGGGGTACTTTTACTGGATATTTTTAATCCTGATGTGCAAGATGAATTTTAAACCTTTTTAATAATTTTTTCAAATGACTAAAATTGATATATCTTAACATCCGTACGTATGGATCTTCAAAAAAATCATTTTAAAAATTAATCTTGTAAATCGGGAAAAGTCTTGTTGTCGAGAGGAGCACTTCTACCGGATTTTTCTAATCCTGACTTGCAAGATGAATTTTAAATTTTTTAATAATTTTTTCTTAAGACTAGAATTGATATATCTTAACATTCGTACGGTTAAATCGTCGAAAAAATCATTTTAGAAATTAATCTTGTAAATCGGGAACGAGTCTCGTTTTTGGGGTGGGTACTTTTACTAGATTTTTCTAATCCTGACATGCAAGATGAATTTCAAATTTTTTAATAATTTTTCTTTATGACTAAAATTGATATATTTTAACATCCGTACGGTTGGATCGTCGAAAAAATCATTTTAAAAATTAATCTTATAAATCGGGAACGAGTCTCGTTGTTGGGATGAGTACTTTTACAGGATTTTTCAAATCCAGACATGCAAGATGCATTTCAAATTTTTTAATAATTTTTTCAAATTACTAAAATATATATATCTTAACATCCGTACGGTTGGATCGTCGAAAAAATTATTTTAAAAATTAATCTTGTAAATCGGGAACAAGTCTCGTTGTCTAGAGGAGTACTTTTACTGGATTTTTCTATCCTTACTTGCAAGATGAATTTAAAATTTATTAATATTTTTTTCTTATGACTAAAATTGATATATATTAACATCCGTACGGTTGGATCATCAAAAAAATCAGTTTAAAAATTAATCTTGTAAGTCGGGAACGAGTCTCGTTGTAGAGAGGGGCACTTTTACTGGATTTTTCTAATCCTGACTTGCAAGATGAATTTTAAATTTTTTAATATTTTTTTCTTAAGACTAGAATTGATATATCTTAACATTCGTATGGTTAAATCGACGAAAAAATCATTTGTGAAATTAATCTTGTAAATCAGGAACGAGTCTCGTTGTTGGGATAGGTACTTTTACTGGATTTTTCTAATCCTGACATGCAAGATTAATTTCAATTTTTTTAATAATTTTTCATTATGACTAAAATTGATATATCTTAACATCTATAAGGTTGGATCGTCGAAAAAATCATTTTAAAAATTAATCTTGTAAATCAGGAACGAGTCTCGTTGTTGGGATGAGTACTTTTACAAGATTTTTCTAATCCAGACATGCAAGATGCATTCCAATTTTTTTAATAATTTTTTCCAATGACTAAAATATATATATCTTAACATCCGTACGGTTGGATCGTCGAAAAAATTATTTTTAAAATTAATCTTGTAAATCGGGAACGAGTCTCGTTGTCGAAAGGGCCACTTTATTGGATTTTTCTAATCCTGACTTGCAAGATGAATTTTAATTTTTTTAATATTTTTTTCTTAATACTAGAATTGATATATCTTAACATTCGTATGGTTAAATCATCGAAAAAATCATTTTAGAAATTAATCTTGTAAATCGGGAACGAGTCTTGTTATTGGGATGGGTACTTTTACTGGATTTTTCTAATCCTGACATGCAAGATGAATTTCAAATTTTTTAATAATTTTTTATTATGACTAAAATTGATATATCTTAACATCTGTACGGTTGGATCGTCGAAAAAATCATTTTAAAAATTAATCTTTTAAATCGGGAACGAGTCTCGTTGTTGGGATGAGTACTTTTGCAGGATTTTTCTAATCCAGACATGCAAGATGCATTTCAAATTTTTTAATAATTTTTTCAAATGACTAAAATATATATATCTTAACATCCGTACGGTTGGATTGTCGAAAAAATTATTTTAAAAATTAATCTTGTAAATCGGGAACGAGTCTCGTTGTCTAGAGGAGTACTTTTACTGGATTTTTCTATCCTTACTTGCAAGATGAATTTAAAATTTATTAATAATTTTTTATTATGACTAAAATCGATATATATTAACATCCGTACAGTTGGATCGTCGAAAAAATCATTTTAAAAATTAATCTTGTAAATCAGTAACGAGTCTCGTTGTTGGGATGAGTACTTTTACTGGATTTTTCTAATCCTGACATGCAAGATGAATTTCAAATTTTTTAATAATTTTTCCTTATGACTAAAATTGATATATCTTAACATCCGTACGGATGGATCGTCGAAAAAATTATTTTAAAAATTAATCTTGTAAATCGGGAACGAGTCCCGTTGTTGGGATGAGTACTTTTACAGGATTTTTCTAATCCCTACAAGCAAAATGAATTTCAAATTTTTTAATAGTTTTTTCAAATGACTAAAATTGATATATCTTCACATCCGTACGGTTGGATCGTCGAAAAAATTATTTTAAAAATTGTTAGGAATATATGTGCATTAGTTTGATGATATGTTTAACAAAACACTTAAGTAGAAATCTAGTGTTTGTAGCCTCAACGGATAAGACCATTTTGGCTATCCGTTGATGGTGTAGCTTTACTTAGAAATAAGTCTAGTGTTGTAGCACATTTCAGTCTCTGAATTTGAGATATAAATTCTTAAATGTTGAGGGAAATTATAAGTCATGTTGACTACTAGAGGATATGCAGATAGGAAGGCCAATTGTAAGTATTTCATGCCTTGTAATTTTGTATAAATGAAATGGTGTCAACGGATAACTTAAAGACCTTCAACGGATGAGAAACAAAGCTTCAACGGATGTCTCTAAAGCTTCAACGGATAACATCCTTCAACGGATGAGTGCATCAACGGATAGAGCTTCAACTGCTAACACATCAACGGATAAAGCCATCAACGGATGAAGGCTTCAACGGATGTTCTGTTAAATAGCAGTTGAGAAGTGGTAGTTGTACCTACAAACAGAGGCACATGGGTTGACAGAGACAACTGAGATGTGGTAGCCTATTTCAGGAACATCAGAAAAAGCAGCCGTTCTACTCTAGTATAAAGAGGCAATAGTCAACAATGCACTAGAGTAAAATGGAGAAGAAACAAGTGGAGAACTTATTTTAATATTGTACTTTTTATCTTTGTCTTCACTTGTAAACTTGGTAATATATAAACCAAGTAGTAGCTAGTAATTAGATGAGAATTTTTCCAGAGCTGTTTAGAAAAATCTTGAGAGAAAAATTATCTAGTTTGTACTAGGAGGCAACTGTGATCAACTTCTTGAATCACAGATTTTCTGAAATACCATCTCTGGTGAAACAACAATCCACCAGAAAAGTTTTTAAGGTCTGTTGTGTTCTTTACATTAGTGTTTGAATATATATCTGTCAGTATTAGCTTAAAGCAATTTATACACTTGTTTATCTTAAACACATAGCCTTTGAAACTGCTCAAAACTTGAAAAAGTTTTGAGATTTACATTCAACCCCCCTTCTGTAAATCTCATTGTTAGTTCATTAGGAATAACAATTGGTATCAGAGCAGGCTCTTGACACATAAAGAGTTTAAAGATCTTGGAAACTAACAAAGATGAGTAAGAAGGATATTGGAGTAAAAATCCCAGTTCTTGACAAAGACAGTTATCACCATTGGAAGGTGAAAATGCACCTTCATCTACTCTCCCAAGATGAAGGTTATGTAAACTGCATTGAGAATGGTCCTCACATTCCCCACAAAGTAGCCACAGTTGCTACGGCCACAATTGCTGTTGGTCAATCCATTACAAAACCTAGAGCAGAATGGACAATGGAAGACACAGAAGAAGTCCACAAGGATAAGAAGGCTATGAACATTTTGTTTAATGGTCTTGACAAGGATATGTTTGATAATGTGATAAATTGCACAACTGCCAAAGAGGTTTGGGACACAGTTCAGCTACTGTGTGAAGGTACAGAACAAGTAAAAGAAAACAAAATGCAGCTTCTCATTCAACAGTATGAGTATTTTCATTTTGAAGAAAATGAATCTTTAAATGACACATTCAATAGATTCCAAAAGCTGTTGAATGGACTGAAGCTGTATGGTAGAGTGTACCAGGTGAAGGATTCAAATCTTAAATTTTTAAGATCCTTGCCAAAGGAATGGAAACCCATGACTGTCTCCTTGAGAAACTCTCAAGATTATAAGGACTTCACTCTTGAAAGATTATATGGAATCTTGAAGACTTATGAACTAGAGCTGGAATAGGATGAGGTATTGGAGAAGGGAAGAAAGAAAAGAGGTTCAGTTGCCTTGGTAGCTGAAAATGAGAAAGAATGCAGACAAGAAACTGTGAGATCTACATTAAACTCCAAAGATGGCACAAGCAAATCAGAAGCAAGCAAGGGTAAGGAGCAAGCTGCTGAGAATGAAGACAACTCCAGCCAAGATGACTCTGATGGTATTGATGAGCATCTTGCATTTCTGTCCAGGAGATTTGCAAAGATGAAATTTAGGAAAAACACTAGAGCCACTAAACCTCATAAGAACATGGTGGACAAATCCAAGTTCAAGTGTTTCAATTGTGGTATAAGTGGACACTTTGCAAGTGAGTGCAGAAAGCCAACTTCTGAAAAAAAGAAATTTGACCAAGTAGATTACAAAAAGAAATATTTTGATCTGCTCAAGCAAAAGGAGAGGGCTTTCATTACTCAAGAAAAAGACTGGGCGGCTGATGGAGAAGAAGAGGATGAAGATGTGGAATATGTCAACTTGGCTCTCATGGCTGATTCTGAGGAAAATAAAGTTAGTTCATCAAGCAACCAGGTAATCACTACTGATTTAACACAACTTACTAAAGAAGAGTGCAATGATGCTTTTAATGACATGTCTACTGAATTGTATCATTTGCGTGTGTCTCTTAAATCTCTTGCTAAAGAAAATAGTAGGATTAAAGAGAACAATCTGTTTTTAAGTAATAGAAATGTTGTGTTAGAAGATAAGTTGATTGACCTAGAGAAAACTAAGCTACATTGTATATCTGTTGAAAATGAACTAGCTGAATCTGTTAAGAAAGTAGAAATACTTTCCAATCAATTAGAGAGAGAGCAAGAGGTGATTAAAGCCTGGAAGATATCTAGGGATGTTAGTGCTCAAATTTCCAAGGTCCAAGGAATTGAATCATTCTGTAAGACTGCCTGGGATAAAAACAAAAAGAAACTGGAATTAATTGATGGGCTGTCAATGGATGTGGAATCAACGGATGATGAAAGTTATCCGTTGAAGGAAGAAAAGGAGCATTCATTGAAGGTTCCTCAATTAAGACAGGCAGATGTTTCTAAAAGTGAAAAACTAAAGAAACTCAACAAAAAGTTTGGTTCAACTTCCAAGAACTTTGTCAAAGAAGAAGCAAGCACATCCAAAGATTTCAGTAAGGTGAATATAGGACACATGACCTTAGAACAGTTAAAGAATAGGCTCAAAGTGGTTGAGGATAAAAAGGAAACTAAAAGAAAATCTAATAGAAATGGGAAGGTAGGGGTTAACAAACATAACAATTACACACCTGACAAGTATGCTCCTAGAAAAAGCTGTGTGCATTGTAGTAGTGTTAATCATCTATCTGCTAATTGCAAATCTATTAAGAAAACTCCCATACATGTGCCCTCTTCCATGCCTAATATGTCTGCATCACCTCTGCATGCTATGTCTGTTATGTCTCAACAGAATCCTTATGCACATTTTGCAAACATGCCATATTTTAACAATCCTTATCTTGCTGCATTTAGTATGCCTCAATTGCCATACAATATGCCAATATGGAATAACATGCTTGCACAATCCATGCCTTATCAAATTCCAAATGTGCTAAATGATTCTGTGACTAACCCTACACCTCAACCAACTACATCTAAGATCAAGGTTGACTCAAAGTTACCTAAGTCTAAAGATGCAGGAAGAATGAAGTCTAGGAGAAAGGCTAACAAGAATGGACCCAAGGAAACTTGGGTACCAAAATCAACTTGATTGATTTTATGGTGTGCAGGGAAAAAGAAGAAATCTATGGTACTTGGACAGTGGCTGTTCAAGACACATGACAGGAGATTTCTCCCTGCTCACAGAGTTTAAGGAGAGAGCTGGCCCTAGCATAACCTTTGGAGATGACAGCAAAGGGTTTACTATGGGATATGGCTTGATTTCAACAAGGAATGTCATAATTGATGAAGTTGCATTAGTTGATGGTCTCAAGCACAACTTACTGAGCATCAGTCAACTATGTGATAGAGGGAATACAATTTCCTTCAATTCAGAAGCCTGTGTTGTCACCAGTAAGAAAGACAACAAAGTGGTTCTAACTGGAGTTAGAAAAGGAAATGTGTACTTAGCTGACTTCAACTCTACAGATACAAAATCTATTACTTGTCTCTTCAGCAAAGCAAGTTCAGCTGAAAGTTGGCTATGGCACAAGAAGTTATCCCATTTGAATTTCAAGACAATGAATGATCTAGTCAAAAAGGACTTAGTTAGAGGAATTTCTCTTGTTGAATTTTCAAGGGATGGTTTGTGTGATGCTTGTCAAAAAGGCAAACAAAGGAAAGCATCATTCAAAAAGAAGCTTGAAACAACAATTGATGAACCATTACAGCTGCTACATATGGATTTGTTTGGACCAGTCAATGTATTGTCAATTACAAGAAAAAGATATTGCTTGGTGATTGTAGATGATTTCTCAAAGTTTTCATGGGTCTATTTTCTTGGATCAAAGGATGAAGCAAGTGAAATCATTATCAATCACATCAGGCAAGTCAATAATCATCCTGACTTGAAGGTTAGGAATATCAGGAGTGACAATGGAACTGAGTTCAAGAATTTGACAATGAGGCTGTTCTGTGAAGAAAATGGAATCATGCATGAGTTCTCAGCTCCAAGAACACCTCAGCAAAATGGGGTAGTTGAAAGAAAGAATAGATCTTTAATTGAGGCTGCTAGAACAATGCTTGAAGAATCAAAGTTACAAACATATTTCTGGGCTGAAGCTGTTAATTGTGCCTGCTACACTCAGAATATTTCTTTGATCAATCAAGCTAAAGGCATGACTCCTTATCAGTTGTTCAAGAGAAGAAAACCAACTCTAAACTTTCTTCATGTCTTTGGATGTAAATGCTTTATACTGAGAAATCAATCTGACCATAAAGGGAAGTTTGATGCAAAGGCTGATGAAGGGATATTTGTTGGTTACTCAGCTGGAAAATCTTATAGGGTCTACAATCTAAGAACCAACATTGTTATGGAATCTGTGCATGTTGTGTTTGATGATAAAAAGATTGATGGACTAACAGATAAGGGACACCAGAAAGACTCAAATTTGACAACATTGAGATATATTGTGATGATAGTGAAGAGGAGATTGATGGAGATGACACTTCAAAAGGGATTCAAGATATGCCCTTGGATAATGCACAGAATTCTGCATCCGTTGAAAGAGGCAATGCAGTATCCGTTGAAAGACATAGTGCATCATCCGTTGAAGTACATAATGAAGCATCCGTTGATCATAGTTCATCAACGGATAATCGATTTACATCATCAGTTGATAGAACTCCAAGTTTCCTGCAAAGGACCAACAACTCAGGGGGAGTTTCAACTGATCAACACTCTGTCTCACATCACGACAATACCGAGGCCACCTCATCTAGAGCACATCTTCCACCTCAAAGGAAATGGACCAAGAATCATCCCTTTGAACTGATCATTGGTGATGCATCATCTAAAGTACAAACAAGAAAAGCTACTCAAAATGAATGTCTGTATAGTAGTTTTCTATCTCAGGAGGAACCTAAGAAAGTGGAAGAAGCCTTAATGGATCCAGATTGGATATTAGCTATGCAGGAAGAGCTGAACTAATTTGAGAGAAACAAAGTTTGGAAGCTGGTACCCAAACCAAAGAACAAGAGTCCTATTGACACAAAATGGGTATTCAGAAACAAGATGGATGAAAATGGCATTGTCATAAGGAATAAAGCCAGATTGATTGCTAAAGGCTATTCTCAACAAGAGGGAATAGATTTTGATGAAACATATGCTCCTATTGTAAGACTTGAAGCCATCAGAACTTTTCTAGCCTATGCAGCCCATGCCAATTTCAAAGTCTATCAAATGGATGTCAAGAGTGCATTTCTAAATGGGGAATTGGAGGAAGAAGTTTATGTAAGCCAACCTCCAGGTTTTGAAGATCAAAATTTTCCAGACCATGTGTATTATCTGTTGAAAGCACTCTATGGACTAAAGCAAGCACCTAGAGCCTGGTATGAGACTTTGTCAAAGTTCCTTCTAGATAATCATTTCACAAGAGGTACTGTTGACAAAACTCTCTTCTTTAGAAATGTTAATGGCTCTAAGATACTTGTACAAATTTATGTAGATGATATTATATTTGGATCTACAGATGATAAGCTTTGTAAAAAGTTTGCTAAATTAATGCAAAGTAAATATGAAATGAGCATGATGGGAGAGCTAACTTACTTTCTTGGGTTACAAGTAAAACAAGTTAGTAGTGGAATTTTCATTAGTCAAACTAAATATATTTATGATCTTTTAAAGAAGTTTGACTTCATGGATTGTTCACCTGCAAAAACTCCCATGGCCACTGCCACTAAGCTTGAATTAAACAAGGCTGAAAAGTCTATGGATATTACAAGTTATAGAGGCATGGTTGGCTCACTTTTATATTTAACTGCTAGTAGACCTGATATAATGTTTTCTACATGTCTCTGTGCTAGATTTCAAGCTGACCCTAAAGAATCTCACTTAGTGGCAATTAAAAGAATTTTCAGATATCTCAAGGGGACTCCAAATCTAGGAATTTGGTACCCTAGAGAGTCTGGTTTTGATCTAATTGTCTACTCAGATGCAGATTATGCAGGTTGCAAAATAGACAGGAAAAGCAAAACAGGCACCTGTCAATTTCTAGGGAACAAGCTTGTATCATGGTTCAGCAAGAAGCAGAATTCTGTTTCCACATCAACAGCTGAAGCTGAGTACATTGCAGCTGGTAGTTGCTGTGCACAAATACTATGGATGAGGAACCAGTTATTTGACTATGGTATGACTGTTGACAAAATTCCAATATTTTGTGACAACACAAGTGCCATTGACATTACTGAAAATCCAGTGCAACACTCAAGAACCAAGCACATTGATATCAAGTACCACTTCATTAGGGAACATGTGATGAAAGGTACAGTGGAACTTCATTTTGTTCCAAGTGAACAACAAATTGCAGACATATTTACCAAGCCACTTGATGAATCAACATTCACAAGATTGGTAAGTGAGCTAGGTATGCTTAATTACTCTTAAAATTCATGTCCTTATTGCAATTTGAATTGAAGCCTGAAATGTATTAGCTGTAAGAACAAATTTGATTTTTAACACAGATTATTCCATCAACGGATATTCCCTATCCGTTGAAAGTCAAAATTGTTCTATCAACGGATGTTCATTATCCGTTGAAAGTCATATACATTTCTGGAATTTCTATCCGTCAACGGATAAAACTGAAGTGCTCTTCAACGGATGATAGTTTACCTTATCCGTTGAAATATCACATCAGTCGATTCAAGTGTTTCACAGCCGTTGATTCTATGGTCTTATCCGTTGATACTCATACATACAGCTGTATGTATTTGTTTTAAAGGTAGTTTTTAGAATACTTACAGTTTATTCTTAAACGGCTGAAATTCACTTACATATATTTATTGTTTAATCTCTTATTTATGCTTTTTAATTTGAGAAAGTATATAAGCCCTTCTGATTTTTCATTTTTTTTTACTTTACGCTTTCTTGAAATTTCAAAGCTTTTACCATTTTCTCTCTGCAAAACCCTCAAGTTATTCTCTGCAAATTCTACTCACAACAATGGCACCAGTAGTAAAGATTATGTCTCAATCCGGATTCATCTATGAGAAGAACAATTTCATAGCTTTGGTAGAAAAGAATGAAGCCCACTCCGATTATCACAAAATGATGGACTTCATCAAAAACTGTAAACTTAGCTATGCAATGCTGGGAGCCCCAACGATTTACTGTGAAGTAGTTGAGGAGATTTGGACAACTGCTGAGTTCAACTCAATAGATATGACTATCTCCTTCACTCTCAAAGGTAAAAATCACTGTGTTAACTGTGATGATTTACTAGCATGTTTTAAATTACCTGAGAACAATGCCATGACACCATACACTGATAATGATGTATCCAACATGTTAGATTCCATAGGTTATTCTCTTAACTCTGCTAGTTTAGGGAGTATTAAAAGAAAAGGCCTTAGGAAAGAATGGAGTTTTCTTGGGGATGCCTTTATCAAGGTTTTCTCTGGGAAAATTAGCAATTTTGATGCCATACCTTCATCTCTTGTTAATATGCTCTATATACTTGTTTCTGATAGGTATTTTAATTTTAGCAACTATGTTATGCTAGAATTGGGTACTAGATTAGGTAACAAAGCTAATAGTGTTAGTGTAGGTGCCCTAGAGGCAATACATTATTCTTTTATCTTTATGTCAGTTGATCATTCAATAAATGTATTTATTATGACCTTAATTACTGCGATATTTTGTTAGCATAATAAATGTCCTTAGAATCATGATACAAATTGTATAGTTTAAGTACATGACTTGAACTTGAGATTATATAATATATCATATTCTTAAAGGTCCCTAGTCGAGTATTATTATATAGGACAATAATAATACATAGATAGACTAGTATGTTGTTTGACAAGATAACCACATCTCATTGGTTATAAGTATGGGGATACTGAAGTCAATACATAGATACATGTGAGAGTACATGGTACTGGACAGACCCACAGTGAGATTCTTCATGTTTAATAAAGTCATAAGAAAGACTCACAGTGATAATGGTGTAACGATCCTTTGACTTGAAATCATTATATTTCTATACGAGGATTAATATACTTTGACTACATTAAAAGTTACTTTTGATCGGGTGATGATAAAAGTGGACATCGGGTATATCATGAGTCGTATGAGAAATATGAATGATAGATAAAGGATTTAACCCTCCTATAATTAGGAGAGATATTATTGGCCTCTTGATTGAGTGAGATTATAAAAGCATGGCCATGCTCAAATAATGATTTGTTTCAATAATCTACTCATGCATCAAGTAAACCCAGATTAAATGTTGAAGAGGATGACTAAATACATGCCTCGAGTTTAATCTATAATATGTATGGTTAAAGGGATTATATTACACGAAAAAACATTAATCACGAAAGGTTTTATCTAATCACGATTTAATTATTGTTTAATTGGGTAACAATGATGTATTACTAGATACCGCTCATTGTTTATAATTTTATTAGAGAATAAAATTATTGCCAATTAAATAATAGCCTATAGGGTCGCACAAATAGAGCACTTAATGGAATAGTTAATTTAAATTATGGATTTAAATTAATTGATGATTATTTGAATTTTATTATAATTAAGTAAGACTTAATTGAGATAATATAAATTCGAATTAAAAGGAATGTTTTTGCCCATAATAATTAAGTATGACTTAGTTATTAATTAAATAATAGAAATTCGTTTTTATTATTTAATCAAATACCTACTAGGGTTGGGCTTTGCTATTATGGGCCTTTTTAATCAGTCATTATAAATAGATAATGAGAGGTTAAAGAGGCTTGAACGTTTTTTTAAGAAAACCCTAGCAGCAAAGAGAGGCAGAGGCAATTCAGATCGTCAAGAAGGAGGCTAGTACATCCATTCCGTAGTCAAGTTCGTGAGACGTTCTTGAAGGTGCTCGCGTGGATACCATAGAGGTGTTTCTCCGAGAGGTAGACACAAAGCGTGATAGCTAGGATCTCCGTTGAGTTCGTAAAAGTTAATCTCTTGAAAGGTATGATTCGTTATCTCCATAATCTGCCCATAATTATACATGGATCCTGTTTTTGGGTTTCGAATTTTTGTTTTATTTACGTTTATCCGCTGCGTTTTATGCCTTCGGAACCCAACAATGGCATCAGAGCTACGTGTATAAGGGGCTGATTTGGTTACGTGTTTACTGTATTTTTACAAGTATGCATGTGTGATGAGTCTGCCATGATAACAGTTATGTTATATGAGTCTGCCATGATAACAGTTATGTTATATGAATGATATGATGAATCTGTTAATGATCTATATGATGATACTAGTATGTTTAAGATCTGCCATAACTCATATGTATGCGATCTCTTAAAATATGTATACTGATACACGTTTTTGGTAACTGGGATATGGATCGTGTGTATACTGATACATGCTTCTGGAATAGTATTCTGATACATGTTTTTCTAGTATTCTGATACATGTTTTTCTAGTATTCTGATAAGTGATAAATAGTATGTCATCTTTATATGATCTATCATGTTCTTTAATGGTTACTGAGCATGGTGCATAGTTATGGCCTTAAGACCTTAGTTGTAATGGTTTATTCTTTTGGTTTGTAATAAATACGACTTGCATGTCGTTTTCTATTTGTAGTTGTTTTATCTCGAATGTAACTCGAGTTCTTTTGTAAGTTCATTAGTATAATTCTTAATGTAACATCCTAGAAGGACAAGGGAAAGAGGAGGCATCCTATGGAGGCCAAGGAGACAATGGAAGCAATAGAGAAGATATATGTAATAGTTATTTTTACACCATAGATTGACCTTGATCTTTTCATTAGCCTGAAAAGATCACATAGGATTGGGCCATAACTATTGCACGTTTACTTTACGTACTTTTCATATGATGTATAAATAGTATGTGTAGAGTAGAAAAATGCATGTTTTAATTAGATTAATGATGTATGTATGTATTAGATACATCACCCATGCCATGCCTTTAAACAAGATAAAATCTGTAACGACTCAAGATTTAAAATTAACAAACGATCATGAGATTCTCGTGTTTATGAAACACGGAATAAAATACGAATTTTCTTTATTTCTGACATGGGGCGATTTTGTCAACAACGAGTTCATAGAACTTGTAAGGCTGTGGGTTTTAAGCGAGACCGATGTGACTCCTCCACTACCTGGAAATCAAACCATTGACGAGTATTGATTTGAAGTATTTTATTCAAGGAAAAATTGGGAATCTCTTTATGATGGGATCATGATCGTTCTAAATTAAAATCCCTAAGTAAAAATATTAAGTTTTAATCAGATGCTTTCCAATGAATGAACACTCATTAAATCCTAGATCGATAAGGGGAAGGGCTGTCAGTGGCAGGGGACTCCTATCTATCATGGTGAAATGCGACGAATATAAACGGTTATATTCGGACGTTGTATCATTGGGTCTAACTTAACTGAGTCATCATAATAAGGTGAATATAAACGGTTATATTCAACTATTATGAACTTAGAAGCATAGAGTTTGGTTAAAAATCTATTAGATAGATAAGATCAATTGTTGTTCACCAAATTATCCAAGAATTATATATGATATAATTGACAACTGTTGTCTACCTAAATAATCATGTTTTAAGGATACCAGTGGTTGACTTAGAACATGACGAAATATGGATCTTGGCTCACTAGAAAGATTTATGGGATATACTTTCCGAATTAATAGTTAGGGCTATTAATTTGATAAAAAAAAATAGTGGGAGATATATTACGAATATATCATAATCATATGAACATAAAATTTTAACTCAGACAATCTAATGTTTATTTTGCGCTTTTATTATTGTAGATACTGAGTAATGGCAAACAACACAAACACACTATCCGTACGTTCAGTCCTTGAGAAGGACAAGCTGACAGGAGGAAACAACTTCCTAGACTGGCAGAGGAATTTGAGGATTGTCCTCAGGCAGGAGCGCAAGCTTCATGTCATTGATATTCCTCCTCCAGGCCCCCTTCCTGAGGGTGCTACTGCTGATGAACGAGCAGCACGCACAAAGGATGAGAATGATGCAAATGATGTTGCATGTCTTATGTTGGAAACTATGAGTGCTGAGCTTCAAAGACAACATGTGCATATGGATGCATATACTATCAATGAGCACTTGCAAAGCATGTTTGCAAGCCAAACTCGTCAAGAAAGGTTCAACACGAGTAAGTCACTTTTTAATTGCAAACAAGGGGCGAGTGAACCAGTTGGCCCACATGTTCTGAAGATGATTGGTTACATTGAGTACCTTGAAACTTTGGGTTTCCCGATTGGTCCGGAAACTGGTATTGACCTAATCATGAATTCTTTGAACAACAAATTCACTCAGTTTGTTGTGAACTACAATATGAATGAATTTGACAAAACACCTACTGAATTGTTGCATATGTTGAGAACATATGAGACCAACATGAAGACAGCTGAACCTGCTCCCATACTGATGGTGGGAAATAAAGGTAAGGCCAAAGGGAAGGGAAAATGGAAGGGTAAGAAGAAGATTGGATCTGATTCTACAACCAAGCCAAAGTCAGGTCCCAAACAGGCTTTAAAGCCTAAAGGTGGTGTGGCCAAGGGTGAATGTCACTACTGTAAGAAAGATGGTCACTGGAAGAGAAACTGTCCAATTTACTTGGAGGATCTGAAGAAAAAGAAAGCAGTTCAGATTTCTGGATCAGGTATTTATGTTATAGAAGTCAATTTGTCTATTTCTACATCCTGGGTATTTGATACTGGATGTGCTTCTCACATTTGTATAAATGTGCAGGGCCTGCAGAGAAGTAGAACTCTGGCTAAGGGAGAAGTGGACCTAAGAGTAGGCAATGGAGCAAAAGTTGCTGCTTTAGCTGTAGGGACTTATTATTTATCTATGCCCTCTGGGCTTGTTTTAGAACTAGAAGACTGTTTTTACGTGCCTGCGATTCGCAGAAACATTATTTCTGTTTCTTGTTTGGACAAGAAAGGTTTTTCGTTTACAATAAAGAACAACAGTTGCTCTTTTGCTTTGAATGATTTAACCTATGGTGTTGCGCGTTTATTTAATGGTTTATATGTTCTTGATTTAGATAACCCTGTCTGTAATATAGAAAATAAACGACTTAAAATAAATGACTCAAATCAAACATACCTCTGGCATTGTCGTCTAGGCCACATAAATGAGAAACGCATATCCAAATTACATAAGGATGGATACTTGGATAAGTTTGATTTTGAATCATACCAAGAATGCGAATCTTGTTTGCTTGGTAAGATGACTAAAGCCCCTTTCACTGGTAAGGGTCAAAGGGCCACTAAACGTCTGGAGCTAATACATAGTGATGTATGTGGCCCAATGCGTGTAATGGCTAGAGGAGGCTACTACTACTTCATAACATTTACTGATGATTTCAGTAGATATGGATATGTATATCTTATGAAGAACAAATCCGATTCTTTTGAAAAATTTAAAGAATACAAGGTTGAAGTAGAGAAGCAAATTGGCGGAGATGCAAGTATTAAGATCTTACGATCCGATCGTGGGGGTGAATACTTAAGCACCGAATTTAGAGAGTATTTGAAAGAGTGTGGTATTGTATCGCAACTCACTCCGCCAGGAACACCTCAATGGAATGGAGTTTCAGAGAGGAGAAATCGCACCTTGTTGGACATGGTGCGATCGATGATGAGTCATGCAGATCTTCCAATTAGTTTCTGGGGTTACGCTCTAGAAACAGCGGCTTTCACACTTAACCGTGTTCCTACTAAGAAGGTTCAAAAGACTCCATATGAGATATGGAAAGAGAAACGGTCAGGCATGAACTTTATGAAAGTTTGGGGATGTAAGGCATTTGTGAAACGTCAAGAATCTGACAAGCTTGGACCTAAATCCGAAGAGTGCATTTTTGTAGGATACCCTAATGAAACAAAGGCGTATTATTTTTATAGTCCTTCTGAGCAGAAAGTGTTTATTGCTCGAGATGCTGTCTTCATGGAAAGAGATTTTGTTTCCAAAAGAAACAGTGGGAGAACTATAGATCTCGATGAAGATCGAGAACCGCAAAATAGCATTGAACCTGAAGTGGAACAAGAGCAGAATAATGATAATGCTCAACAAACACAGGTTGTTCGTAGATCTGGTAGATTTCGCCATGAGCCAGAGAGATATGGATTTCTCATGACTCAGTGTGGTGATTTGATGCTCATAGATGAAGATGAGCCTCTCACATACCAAGATGCTATGAACAGTCCAGACTCTAAGAGATGGCTTGAAGCCATGAAATCCGAGATAGATTCCATGTACGAAAACCAAGTATGGACTTTGGTTGATCCACCTGAAGGGGTAAAACCCATAGGGTGCAAATGGGTTTTTAAGAAGAAAAAGGGCATGGATGGAAATGTTCAGACCTATAAAGCTAGGCTGGTTGCAAAAGGTTTCAAACAAATTCATGGTATTGACTATGATGAAACTTTCTCACCAGTGGCTATGGTCAAGTCTATAAGGATTTTACTTGCCATTGCAGCATTCCATGATTATGAAATCTGGCAAATGGATGTCAAAACAGCCTTCCTTAATGGAAGCCTTGAAGAGGATGTGTACATGACACAACCTGAGGGTTTTGTCGATCCAAGGAATGCTGGCAAGGTATGTAAATTGCGTCGATCCATTTATGGATTGAAGCAATCCTCTAGGAGATGGAATATCCGTTTTGATGAAATAGTCATAGAGTATGGCTTTGTTCAAAACGAAGATGAACCGTGTGTTTACAAGAAGGTTAATGGGAGCTATGTGGCATTCATAGTACTATATGTTGATGATATACTACTAATGGGGAATGACATACCTTCTCTAAAGGCTGTTAAGACGTGGTTAGGGAGCAATTTCTCCATTAAAGACTTAGGAGAGGCATCCTACATTCTAGGAATGAGGATCTATAGAGAAAGATCTAGAAGGATGATCGGTCTAAGTCAGAGCACATACATTGATAAGGTTTTGCATCGTTTTGGAATGCAAAATGCAAAAAGGGGATATGTCCCTGTGTCTCAAGGGATAACGATCTCTAAGGACCAATGTCCGAAATCATTGGATGAGAAGGACCACATGAATAAAGTTCCATATGCTTCAGCAATTGGATCTATCATGTATGCAATGGTATGTACTCGCCCAGATGTCTCGTATGCTTTGAGCATGACGAGCAGATACCAGTCTAATCCGGGTGAAGGTCACTGGACGGCAGTTAAGAATATTCTTAAGTACCTGAAAAGAACTAAAGATTCATTCTTGGTGTATGGAGGAGAAGAGAAACTCGTTGTAAAAGGTTACACCGATGCAAGTTTCCAAACAGACAGAGATGATACTGTATCACAGTCTGGTTTTGTGTTTTGTCTAAACGGAGGTGCTGTAAGCTGGAAGAGTTCAAAGCAAGAAACAGTAGCTGATTCTACAATGGAGGCTGAGTACATTGCAGCTTGTGAAGCAGCTAAGGAGGCCGTTTGGATTCGAAAGTTCATTTCTGTTTTGGGAGTGGTTCCATCGATCGCAGATCCCATTGATCTATACTGCGATAATAATGGAGCCATTGCACAGGCTAAAGAACCTAGATCACACTCCCGGGCTAAACATATACTCAGGAGATTTCACCTTATTCGAGAGATTAATGAAAGGGGTGATATACACATATGTAAAGTGCACACAAATGATAACATTGCAGACCCACTGACCAAAGGCTTGTCGCAGCAGAAGCACGATGGTCACACTAGTTCCATGGGTATTAGATATATGGGTGATTGGCTCTAGTGCAAGTGGGAGATTGTTAGTGTAGGTGCCCTAGAGGCAATACATTATTTTTTTATCTTTATGTCAGTTGATCATTCAATAAATGTATTTATTATGACCTTAATTACTGCGATATTTTGTTAGCATAATAAATGTCCTTAGAATCATGATACAAATTGTATAGTTTAAGTACATGACTTGAACTTGAGATTATATAATATATCATATTCTTAAAGGTCCCTAGTCGAGTATTATTATATAGGACAATAATAATACATAGATAGACTAGTATGTTGTTTGACAAGATAACCACATCTCATTGGTTATAAGTATGGGGATACTGAAGTCAATACATAGGTACATGTGAGAGTACATGGTACTGGACAGACCCACAGTGAGATTCTTCATGTTTAATAAAGTCATAAGAAAGACTCACAGTGATAATGGTGTAACGATCCTTTGACTTGAAATCATTATATTTCTATACGAGGATTAATATACTTTGACTACATTAAAAGTTACTTTTGATCGGGTGATGATAAAAGTGGACATCGGGTATATCATGAGTCGTATGAGAAATATGAATGATAGATAAAGGATTTAACCCTCCTATAATTAGGAGAGATATTATTGGCCTCTTGATTGAGTGAGATTATAAAAGCATGGCCATGCTCAAATAATGATTTGTTTCAATAATCTACTCATGCATCAAGTAAACCCAGATTAAATGTTGAAGAGGATGACTAAATACATGCCTCGAGTTTAATCTATAATATGTATGGTTAAAGGGATTATATTACACGGAAAAACATTAATCACGAAAGGTTTTATCTAATCACGATTTAATTATTGTTTAATTGGGTAACAATGATGTATTACTAGATACCGCTCATTGTTTATAATTTTATTAGAGAATAAAATTATTGCCAATTAAATAATAGCCTATAGGGTCGCACAAATAGAGCACTTAATGGAATAGTTAATTTAAATTATGGATTTAAATTAATTGATGATTATTTGAATTTTATTATAATTAAGTAAGACTTAATTGAGATAATATAAATTCGAATTAAAAGGAATGTTTTTGCCCATAATAATTAAGTATGACTTAGTTATTAATTAAATAATAGAAATTCGTTTTTATTATTTAATCCAATACCTACTAGGGTTGGGCTTTGCTATTATGGGCCTTTTTAATCAGTCATTATAAATAGATAATGAGAGGTTAAAGAGGCTTGAACGTTTTTTAAGAAAACCCTAGCAGCAAAGAGAGGCAGAGGCAATTCAGATCGTCAAGAAGGAGGCTAGTACATCCATTCCGTAGTCAAGTTCGTGAGACGTTCTTGAAGGTGCTCGTGTGGATACCATAGAGGTGTTTCTCCGAGAGGTAGACACAAAGCGTGATAGCTAGGATCTCCGTTGAGTTCGTAAAAGTTAATCTCTTGAAAGGTATGATTCGTTATCTCCATAATCTGCCCATAATTATACATGGATCCTGTTTTTGGGTTTCGAATTTTTTGTTTTATTTACGTTTATCCGCTGCGTTTTATGCCTTCGGAACCCAACACAAGCTTCATGTCATTGATATTCCTCCTCCAGGCCCCCTTCCTGAGGGTGCTACTGCTGATGAACGAGCAGCACGCACAAAGGATGAGAATGATGCAAATGATGTTGCATGTCTTATGTTGGCAACTATGAGTGCTGAGCTTCAAAGACAACATGTGCATATGGATGCATATACTATCAATGAGCACTTGCAAAGCATGTTTGCAAGCCAAACTCGTCAAGAAAGGTTCAACACGAGTAAGTCACTTTTTAATTGTAAACAAGGGGCGAGTGAACCAGTTGGCCCACATGTTCTGAAGATGATTGGTTACATTGAGTACCTTGAAACTTTGGGTTTCCCGATTGGTCCGGAAACTGGTATTGACCTAATCATGAATTCTTTGAACAACAAATTCACTCAGTTTGTTGTGAACTACAATATGAATGAATTTGACAAAACACCTACTGAATTGTTGCATATGTTGAGAACATATGAGACCAACATGAAGACAGCTGAACCTGCTCCCATACTGATGGTGGGAAATAAAGGTAAGGCCAAAGGGAAGGGAAAATGGAAGGGTAAGAAGAAGATTGGATCTGATTCTACAACCAAGCCAAAGTCAGGTCCCAAACAGGCTTTAAAGCCTAAAGGTGGTGTGGCCAAGGGTGAATGTCACTACTGTAAGAAAGATGGTCACTGGAAGAGAAACTGTCCAATTTACTTGGAGGATCTGAAGAAAAAGAAAGCAGTTCAGATTTCTGGATCAGGTATTTATGTTATAGAAGTCAATTTGTCTATTTCTACATCCTGGGTATTTGATACTGGATGTGCTTCTCACATTTGTATAAATGTGCAGGGCCTGCAGAGAAGTAGAACTCTGGCTAAGGGAGAAGTGGACCTAAGAGTAGGCAATGGAGCAAAAGTTGCTGCTTTAGCTGTAGGGACTTATTATTTATCTATGCCCTCTGGGCTTGTTTTAGAACTAGAAGACTGTTTTTACGTGCCTGCGATTCGCAGAAACATTATTTCTGTTTCTTGTTTGGACAAGAAAGGTTTTTCGTTTACAATAAAGAACAACAGTTGCTCTTTTGCTTTGAATGATTTAACCTATGGTGTTGCGCGTTTATTTAATGGTTTATATGTTCTTGATTTAGATAACCCTGTCTGTAATATAGAAAACAAACGACTTAAAATAAATGACTCAAATCAAACATACCTCTGGCATTGTCGTCTAGGCCACATAAATGAGAAACGCATATCCAAATTACATAAGGATGGATACTTGGATAAGTTTGATTTTGAATCATACCAAGAATGCGAATCTTGTTTGCTTGGTAAGATGACTAAAGCCCCTTTCACTGGTAAGGGTCAAAGGGCCACTAAACGTCTGGAGCTAATACATAGTGATGTATGTGGCCCAATGCGTGTAATGGCTAGAGGAGGCTACTACTACTTCATAACATTTACTGATGATTTCAGTAGATATGGATATGTATATCTTATGAAGAACAAATCCGATTCTTTTGAAAAATTTAAAGAATACAAGGTTGAAGTAGAGAAGCAAATTGGCGGAGATGCAAGTATTAAGATCTTACGATCCGATCGTGGGGGTGAATACTTAAGCACCGAATTTAGAGAGTATTTGAAAGAGTGTGGTATTGTATCGCAACTCACTCCGCCAGGAACACCTCAATGGAATGGAGTTTCAGAGAGGAGAAATCGCACCTTGTTGGACATGGTGCGATCGATGATGAGTCATGCAGATCTTCCAATTAGTTTCTGGGGTTACGCTCTAGAAACAGCGGCTTTCACACTTAACCGTGTTCCTACTAAGAAGGTTCAAAAGACTCCATATGAGATATGGAAAGAGAAACGGTCAGGCATGAACTTTATGAAAGTTTGGGGATGTAAGGCATTTGTGAAACGTCAAGAATCTGACAAGCTTGGACCTAAATCCGAAGAGTGCATTTTTGTAGGATACCCTAATGAAACAAAGGCGTATTATTTTTATAGTCCTTCTGAGCAGAAAGTGTTTATTGCTCGAGATGCTGTCTTCATGGAAAGAGATTTTGTTTCCAAAAGAAACAGTGGGAGAACTATAGATCTCGATGAAGATCGAGAACCGCAAAATAGCATTGAACCTGAAGTGGAACAAGAGCAGAATAATGATAATGCTCAACAAACACAGGTTGTTCGTAGATCTGGTAGATTTCGCCATGAGCCAGAGAGATATGGATTTCTCATGACTCAGTGTGGTGATTTGATGCTCATAGATGAAGATGAGCCTCTCACATACCAAGATGCTATGAACAGTCCAGACTCTAAGAGATGGCTTGAAGCCATGAAATCCGAGATAGATTCCATGTACGAAAACCAAGTATGGACTTTGGTTGATCCACCTGAAGGGGTAAAACCCATAGGGTGCAAATGGGTTTTTAAGAAGAAAAAGGGCATGGATGGAAATGTTCAGACCTATAAAGCTAGGCTGGTTGCAAAAGGTTTCAAACAAATTCATGGTATTGACTATGATGAAACTTTCTCACCAGTGGCTATGGTCAAGTCTATAAGGATTTTACTTGCCATTGCAGCATTCCATGATTATGAAATCTGGCAAATGGATGTCAAAACAGCCTTCCTTAATGGAAGCCTTGAAGAGGATGTGTACATGACACAACCTGAGGGTTTTGTCGATCCAAGGAATGCTGGCAAGGTATGTAAATTGCGTCGATCCATTTATGGATTGAAGCAATCCTCTAGGAGATGGAATATCCGTTTTGATGAAATAGTCATAGAGTATGGCTTTGTTCAAAACGAAGATGAACCGTGTGTTTACAAGAAGGTTAATGGGAGCTATGTGGCATTCATAGTACTATATGTTGATGATATACTACTAATGGGGAATGACATACCTTCTCTAAAGGCTGTTAAGACGTGGTTAGGGAGCAATTTCTCCATTAAAGACTTAGGAGAGGCATCCTACATTCTAGGAATGAGGATCTATAGAGAAAGATCTAGAAGGATGATCGGTCTAAGTCAGAGCACATACATTGATAAGGTTTTGCATCGTTTTGGAATGCAAAATGCAAAAAGGGGATATGTCCCTGTGTCTCAAGGGATAACGATCTCTAAGGACCAATGTCCGAAATCATTGGATGAGAAGGACCACATGAATAAAGTTCCATATGCTTCAGCAATTGGATCTATCATGTATGCAATGGTATGTACTCGCCCAGATGTCTCGTATGCTTTGAGCATGACGAGCAGATACCAGTCTAATCCGGGTGAAGGTCACTGGACGGCAGTTAAGAATATTCTTAAGTACCTGAAAAGAACTAAAGATTCATTCTTGGTGTATGGAGGAGAAGAGAAACTCGTTGTAAAAGGTTACACCGATGCAAGTTTCCAAACAGACAGAGATGATACTGTATCACAGTCTGGTTTTGTGTTTTGTCTAAACGGAGGTGCTGTAAGCTGGAAGAGTTCAAAGCAAGAAACAGTAGCTGATTCTACAATGGAGGCTGAGTACATTGCAGCTTGTGAAGCAGCTAAGGAGGCCGTTTGGATTCGAAAGTTCATTTCTATTTTGGGAGTGGTTCCATCGATCGCAGATCCCATTGATCTATACTGCGATAATAATGGAGCCATTGCACAGGCTAAAGAACCTAGATCACACTCCCGGGCTAAACATATACTCAGGAGATTTCACCTTATTCGAGAGATTAATGAAAGGGGTGATATACACATATGTAAAGTGCACACAAATGATAACATTGCAGACCCACTGACCAAAGGCTTGTCGCAGCAGAAGCACGATGGTCACACTAGTTCCATGGGTATTAGATATATGGGTGATTGGCTCTAGTGCAAGTGGGAGATTGTTAGTGTAGGTGCCCTAGAGGCAATACATTATTCTTTTATCTTTATGTCAGTTGATCATTCAATAAATGTATTTATTATGACCTTAATTACTGCGATATTTTGTTAGCATAATAAATGTCCTTAGAATCATGATACAAATTGTATAGTTTAAGTACATGACTTGAACTTGAGATTATATAATATATCATATTCTTAAAGGTCCCTAGTCGAGTATTATTATATAGGACAATAATAATACATAGATAGACTAGTATGTTGTTTGACAAGATAACCACATCTCATTGGTTATAAGTATGGGGATACTGAAGTCAATACATAGATACATGTGAGAGTACATGGTACTGGACAGACCCACAGTGAGATTCTTCATGTTTAATAAAGTCATAAGAAAGACTCACAGTGATAATGGTGTAACGATCCTTTGACTTGAAATCATTATATTTCTATACGAGGATTAATATACTTTGACTACATTAAAAGTTACTTTTGATCGGGTGATGATAAAAGTGGACATCGGGTATATCATGAGTCGTATGAGAAATATGAATGATAGATAAAGGATTTAACCCTCCTATAATTAGGAGAGATATTATTGGCCTCTTGATTGAGTGAGATTATAAAAGCATGGCCATGCTCAAATAATGATTTGTTTCAATAATCTACTCATGCATCAAGTAAACCCAGATTAAATGTTGAAGAGGATGACTAAATACATGCCTCGAGTTTAATCTATAATATGTATGGTTAAAGGGATTATATTACACGAAAAAACATTAATCACGAAAGGTTTTATCTAATCACGATTTAATTATTGTTTAATTGGGTAACAATGATGTATTACTAGATACCGCTCATTGTTTATAATTTTATTAGAGAATAAAATTATTGCCAATTAAATAATAGCCTATAGGGTCGCACAAATAGAGCACTTAATGGAATAGTTAATTTAAATTATGGATTTAAATTAATTGATGATTATTTGAATTTTATTATAATTAAGTAAGACTTAATTGAGATAATATAAATTCGAATTAAAAGGAATGTTTTTGCCCATAATAATTAAGTATGACTTAGTTATTAATTAAATAATAGAAATTTGTTTTTATTATTTAATCCAATACCTACTAGGGTTGGGCTTTGCTATTATGGGCCTTTTTAATCAGTCATTATAAATAGATAATGAGAGGTTAAAGAGGCTTGAACGTTTTTTTAAGAAAACCCTAGCAGCAAAGAGAGGCAGAGGCAATTCAGATCGTCAAGAAGGAGGCTAGTACATCCATTCCGTAGTCAAGTTCGTGAGACGTTCTTGAAGGTGCTCGTGTGGATACCATAGAGGTGTTTCTCCGAGAGGTAGACACAAAGCGTGATAGCTAGGATCTCCGTTGAGTTCGTAAAAGTTAATCTCTTGAAAGGTATGATTCGTTATCTCCATAATCTGCCCATAATTATACATGGATCCTGTTTTTGGGTTTCGAATTTTTTGTTTTATTTACGTTTATCCGCTGCGTTTTATGCCTTCGGAACCCAACAAATAGATCTAATAACATCTATTATGCTAGATTCTTTATGTTATTGGCTAACCATGTTGCTGAAGGTTTGGTCATAACCAATGAGAATAATAAACTCAAGTGCTGGGCACAAGAGAAAAGAGTTCTTGCAGATTTATTGAGAATGGATCTCAACAGCAGTGTGCCATTGGTATATTTACCAATCATGAATGCACCTCAGGTAAGTGAGGTAATTGCTTCTACAACTCCTACTTCTTCCAACCCCTCTATTTCTTTATCTTCTAGTGTGGCCATGGAATCTGTGACAATGCCCCAACAGATTCCTACCAAGGTCACCAAAACTAAACTTTCAAAATCAAAGACAAAGAAAACTACCTCTGTTGTTTCTCAAAAGACAACAGTTGTAACATCTACCATTAACCTTGAAGGGAGTGAACAGGGTGTGATTGGTGAGGGGAGGGGTGAACATCAAAGAAACCGCCAGGATAAGGCAGGAGAGATAAGTGCTTCCCAAGCTAGCCAAGCCACAGTTTCTCAAAAAGCTGTGGTGGTTGAAAGGGTTACTAGCATATCCCTAGCTGCATCCTCCCAAAAGGATGTAACTATTGAAAATAGTTCCCAACCAGGAACACAGAACAAACGAGGGAGGGACACTAAAGCCAAACACTCACCAACAAAAGCCTTTATTAGAAAAAAGAGAGCAAAAACCCAATCTTCTACACAGGGTGCACACACTGCACAGATACATCCATCTGTATCTATGCCTTCTCAAACTCAGTTTGATGTGGCTCCAACAAATGTGGAGTCACAGCCCCATTCTCTCACAATTAACACACATCAATCACCACACACTTCTTCACCATCTCTAGATGTGGATATGTTACTCCCATCAATTCCTGATTCTCCCTCTTTACAACTCAGGGAGGAGCCCCACTCAAATACAGGTGATCATCATCTTTTAGATGATTTGTTGGATCACCCGCAAATTCTTTCAGATGTAATTGAAGGATCTGTGTCACCAAAACTCATATCAATCTACACAGATTCAACAGTTATATCACTTTCAATTTCTACTTCTTTTCCTTCTTCAACGGATATCACTCATCCGTTGACAAGTGGTTGTTCTTCAACGGATAAGCTTAACAGCAGTTATCCGTTGATACCATCAGTTTCACCTTCAACGGCTATTCCTCATCCGTTGATAGTCTCTACACACACAACTGAAACAATTCCAAGTGTAGAAGACTTGATTACTGTACAATCACTTCTAGGACTGAGGGAAGGGAGTGACAATTTGAGTGAGAGGCTGGGTTGCTCCCAGGCAAAAGGAGAGATTGAGAGCTCAAACATGCATGCTATTTTTTCCAGCATGGCAAAAGTAAGTGAGAGGAGTACCACCTTAGTAGGTGAAGGTGAGGGAGTGAGTTGTGTGAGCCAGGGGGAGCCCCTGATGCAAGAACATAGAGAAAATGAGAGAAAGGCAGGTACAGCAGAAATAAGGATGGATCCAGCCATTGCTAGTGAGTCAATGATTGTGAATGATGCTGAAAAGGAAAGACAATTTCAGCAACATTACAAAGCTGTTATTGATAACATTTCCTTGGATGCTGACAATTTTACTCATCCTGTTTCAGCCTATCAATTATTGGCTGCACAGGGCAATGTGGAGGCAGAAAAGACACTACATCTAGTACATACAACAGCATCTCTTCAAAGGGACAAAGCTGCTATTAACAAGATGCCTTCAACAGCTGGTGAGTCATTTGAAGAATTTGGAGTAAATTCTGATGATGATGACTTTGTTTCTTCTGATGGAAGCATGAACTTAGGGGGAGATGAAGGCCCTAGTTCTATTCCAAATCTACCTGAATGGGCCTTCACAAAGGAGTCTACAACAGGGCAATTCAATGTCTCCTTAGTCAAATAAATCAGTACTATCAAACAGGCTATTCAGAAAACTTCTCATGCTGGTACAAAGGCTATCCTTACAGCTCACTTGGACTCCCTGCATCTCATGAAGTTGCAGCAAGTAAGACAGAATCTGAGTGTGGATGAACTCAGAAAGGATATTGTTGACTTGAAATCCTACAATTCTGAAAAATTGGATTCAGTCATGCCCTATGGTACAATGCAAGACATTTTGTTGAGATTGAAAAAGGAATCACATACTGAAAAGAGGCTGGCCAAATTGGAAGACAGAGTTCAAGTTATTGAAGATTCTGTGGCCACCATTCTTCACAACCAACAATCTCAAACAAATCTACTTATGCAGCTGGCAAAAGCACAGGGCTTGACCCCTCTCCTTGATGATAACAAAAAGGGGGAGAGTAAAAGGGAAGGGGAAGGAGAGCCATCTACAAAAATCCAAATATCTAAAGTGCTAGTTCCTGCCATCACTACTTCTCCAATCATTCAAATCAAAGGAAAGCCTGATGGAATTGATTTAATCCAGCTAGCAGCAGCTGAAATTCAAGTGAAAGAGCAAAGGAGGAGAATTGATGAAAGGATGCAACAACTGTTTGGCTCTACACAAGATAAATCAATATCTGTGAAACATAGCACAAAGGTTGAACCAATCAATATGGAGCACAAGCCAGAAAGGAGAAATAAGGTTGGAGAGACTTCTTTCAAGAATCTAAAACCTATGGTTCTTAAGCCCAACACTAGATCCAACAAGGACTCCACAAAGAACCCTCTAGACTTTGCTCAGATGAAAGAAGTGGACTTTCCTCTTCCAAAGCCTGATGAAGACAAAGTTTTGGGTACTAGCATCATAAAACACAAGGAGACCATGGATGAGGCAGTAAGGAGAAACATGGCTATTATCTTTAGAGAGGGAAAGAGCATATGTGTGATGCAAGGACATCCCAAATTCTCAATAGCCAAGAGGGAAGAAACCAAAAGGTTAAAGAAAGAAGCTAAAAAACTCAAGGCTGACAAAAGAGCACAAGCAAAGCTTGAACAAAAGCTAAAGTCAAGTCTAGTTGAAAATGAGAAAGGAATTGAAGTCAGGGGTGAAGACAAGATTGCAAACTTAGATGAGGTTTTTGGGAGTATATTTGGTGAAAGTATGGAGGAAAAAGAGGAATGGCAGAAGGGAAACAGAAGAAAGGCCAAGGCACATAGAAGGAGTGAAGACAACACTGAAGAAACGAAATCTCTACCTTCCATACTTGAACCCTTTGTTGCTGATCTCACTATAAACATCCATGGTGAACCAATCATCCCAAAAGAGGAACCTATTGATTGGGACACCATCAATTTGCCTACCTTTTTAACCACTCTTCCACTACCAAAGAAACAGAAAAGAAAATCTAAATCTACACCTCCCCTAAACTCTAAGAAATTCACTCAAAAACATAAACCTAACCCTAAGCCACCCATTTCTAAAGATGATTATGTTCACATCTGTGACATAAAAGAAATTTCAGACATTGAACTCTATCTGGATGAGCTGGAGGATGTAAGGGGAATTGCTGCTTACAGACAGCTACCAGAGAGATTGGTGTTCAGATACAAAGGAGCTGGGGAAAGAACATGGCCTCTCTACAGGATTCTGAATGAAGGCTACTCTACCTTGATCAGAGTCTTTTCAGCCATACAAAAGGATTCTGGCTTTACCAGGACTGCCAAGACTGAAATTCTCAACAAGATTGCCAATATAAGGAAAACTTGGAGGGAGCCCAATGCCTTGCCCAGAACCTTACTCATTCAAGAAAGGGGAACTACAATTCATAAATCACCTCATTGGTTGATGGAATTCAGAGATGATAAAGGAGTCAGAAGATTTTTCAGACTTGAAGACCAACTCAAGATTGCCAGCAATGAAACTCTCAAAGAAATGCAATCTAAGTTGGATATCAGTGATGAAGATGAAGCTGAATTCTTCAGACAACTCCAACTCCAAATTGAGGAAAATGACAAAGGGCTAGGAAAGAAAACCAGGGATCAAAGAAGAAAAAGATGATTTGCTCAGGCTAGAGGAGCATCCTTGGAAATACTGTAAATCTTCAATTACCTTCTAGTACATACACTTTTGCAGCACTTTTGAATTTCTACTTAGTTTCAGTTCATATATTTGTTAAGTGTTTTTTCATCATCAAGTTAACCTTGAATTTATGTCTATAATTCTTATAGACATAAATAGGGGGAGATTGTTAGGAATATATGTGCATTAGTTTGATGATATGTTTAACAAAACACTGAAGTAGAAATCTAGTATTTGTAGCCTCAACGGATAAGACCATTTTGGCTATCCGTTGATGGTGTAGCTTTACTTAGAAATAAGTCTAGTGTTGTAGCACATTTCAGTCTCTGAATTTGAGATATAAATTCTTAAATGTTGAGGGAAATTATAAGTCATGTTGACTACTAGAGGATATGCAGATAGGAAGGCCAATTGTAAGTATTTTATGCCTTGTAATTTTGTATAAATGAAATGGTGTCAACGGATAACTTAAAGACCTTCAACGGATGAGAAACAAAGCTTCAACGGATGTCTCTAAAGCTTCAACGGATAACATCCTTCAACGGATGAGTGCATCAACGGATAGAGCTTCAACTGCTAACACATCAACGGATAAAGCCATCAACGGATGAAGTCTTCAACGGATGTTCTGTTAAATAGCAGTTGACAAGTGGTAGTTGTACCTACAAACAGAGGCACATGGGTTGACAGAGACAACTGAGATGTGGTAGCCTATTTCAGGAACATCAGAAAAAGCAGCCATTCTACTCTAGTATAAAGAGGTAATAGTCAACAATGCACTGGAGTAAAATGGAGAAGAAACAAGTGGAGAACTTATTTTATTATTGTACTTTTTATCTTTGTCTTCACTTGTAAACTTAGTAATATATAAACCAAGTAGCAGCTAGTAATTAGATGAGAATTTTTCCAGAGCTGTTTAGAAAAATCTTGAGAGAAAAATTATCTAGTTTGTACTAGGACGCAGATGTGATCAACTTCTTGAATCACAGATTTTCTGAAATACCATCTCTGGTGGAACAACAATCCACCAGAAAAGTTTTTAAGGTCTGTTGTGTTCTTTACATTAGTGTTTGAATATATATCTGTCAGTATTAGCTTAAAGCAATTCATACACTTGTTTATCTTAAACACATAGCCTTTGAAACTGCTCAAAACTTGAAAAAGTTTTGAGATTTACATTCAACCCCCCTTCTGTAAATCTTATTGTTAGTTCATTAGGAATAACAAAAATTAATCTTGTAAATCGGGAAGGAGTCTCGTTGTCGAGAGGGGCAGTTCTACTGGATTTTTCTAATCCTGACTTGCAAGATGAATTTTAAATTTTTTAATATTTTTTTCTTAAGACTAGAATTGATATATCTTAACATTCGTACAGTTAAATCGTCGAAAAAATCATTTTAGAAATTAAACTTGTAAATCGGGAACGAGTCTCGTTGTTGGGATGGGTACTTTTACTTGATTTTTCTAATCCTGACATGCAAGATGAATTTAAATTTTTTTAATAATTTTTCCTTATGACTAAAATTGATATATCTTAACATCCGTACGGTTGGATTGTCGAAAAAATAATTTTAAAAATTAATCTTGTAAATCGGGAACGAGTCTCGTTGTTGGGATGACTACTTTTACAGGATTTTTCTAATCCAGACATGCAAGATGCATTTCAAATTTTTTAATAATTTTTTCAAATGACTAAAATATATATATCTTAACATCCGTACGGTTGGATCGTCGAAAAAATTAGTTTAAAAATTAATCTTGTAAATCGGGAACGAGTCTCGTTGTCTAGAGGAGTACTTTTAGTAGATTTTTCTATCCTTACTTGCAAGATGAATTTAAAATTTATTAATAATTTTTTATTATGACTAAAATCGATATATATTAACATCCGTACGGTTGGATCGTCGAAAAAATCAGTTTAAAAATTAATCTTGTAAATTAGGAACGAGTCTCGTTGTCGGGAGGGGTACTTTTACTGGATATTTCTAATCCTGATGTGCAAGATGAATTTTAAATTTTTTAATAATTTTTTCAAATGACTAAAATTGATATATCTTAACATTCGTATAGTTGGATCTTCGAAAAAATCATTTTAAAAATTAATCTTGTAAATCGGGAATGAGTCTCGTTGTCGAGAGGGGCACTTTATTGGATTTTTCTAATCCTGACTTGCAAGAAGAATTTAAATTTTTTAATAATTTTTTCTTAAGACTAGAATTGATATATCTTAACATTCGTACGGTTCAATCGTCGAAAAAATCATTTTCAAATTAATCTTGTAAATCGGGAACGAGTCTCGTTGTTGGGATGGGTACTTTTACTGGATTTTTCTAATCCTGACATGCAAGATGAATTTCAAATTTTTTAATAATTTTTAATTATGACTGAAATTGATATATTTTAACATCTGTACGGTTGGATCGTCGAAAAAATCATTTTAAAAATTAATCTTGTAAATCGGGAACGAGTCTCGTTGTTGGGATGAGTACTTTTACAGGATTTTTCTAATCCAGACATGCAAGATGCATTTCTAATTTTTTAATAATTTTTTCAAATGACTAAAATATATATATCTTAACATCCCTACGGTTGGATCGTCGAAAAAATTATTTTAAAAATTAATCTTGTAAATCGGGAACGAGTCTCGTTGTCTAGAGGAGTACTTTTACTGGATTTTTCTATCCTTACTTGCAAGATGAATTTAAAATTTATTAATAATTTTTTATTATGACTAAAATTGATATATATTAACATCCGTACAGTTGGATCATCGAAAAAATCTGTTTAAAAATAAATCTTGTAAATCAGTAACGAGTCTCGTTGTTGGGATGAGTACTTTTACTGGATTTTTCTAATCCTGACATGCAAGATGAATTTCAAATTTTTTAATAATTTTTCCTTATGACTAAAATTGATATATCTTAACATCCGTATGGATGGATCATCGAAAAAATTATTTTAAAAATTAATCTTGTAAATCGGGAACGAGTCTCGTTGTTGGGATGAGTACTTTTACAGGATTTTTCTAATCCCTACATGCAAGATGAATTCCAAATTTTTTAATAGTTTTTTCAAATGACTAAAATTGATATATCTTAACATCCGTACGGTTGGATCGTCGAAAAAATTATTTTAAAAATTAATCTTGTAAATCGGGAAGGAGTCTCGTTGTCGAGAGGGGCAGTTCTACTTTATTTTTCTAATCCTAACTTGCAATATGAATTTTAAATTATTTAATATTTTTTTCTTAAGACTAGAATTGATATATCTTAACATTCGTACAGTTAAATCGTCGAAAATATCATTTTAAAAATTAATCTTGTAAATCGGGAACGAGTCTCGTTGTTGGGATGAGTACTTTTACAGGATTTTTCTAATCCAGACATGCAAGATGAATTTCAAATTTTTTAATAATTTTTAATTATGACTGAAATTGATATATTTCAACATCTGTACGGTTCGATCGTCGAAAAAATCATTTTAAAAATTAATCTTGTAAATCGGGAACGAGTCTCGTTGTTGGGATGAGTACTTTTACAGGATTTTTCTAATCCAGACATGCAAGATGCATTTCTAATTTTTTAATAATTTTTTCAAATGACTAAAATATATATATCTTAACATCCGTACGGTTGGATCGTCGAAAAAATTATTTTAAAAATTAATCTTGTAAATCGGGAACGAGTCCCGTTGTCTAGAGGAGTACTTTTACTGGATTTTTCTATCCTTACTTGCAAGATGAATTTAAAATTTATTAATAATTTTTTATTATGACTAAAATCGATATATATTAACATCCGTACAGTTGGATCGTCGAAAAAATCAGTTTAAAAATAAATCTTGTAAATCAGTAACGAGTCTCGTTGTTGGGATGAGTACTTTTACTGGATTTTTCTAATCCTGACATGCAAGATGAATTTCAAATTTTTTAATAATTTTTCCTTATGACTAAAATTGATATATGTTAACATCCGTACGGATGGATCATCGAAAAAATTATTTTAAAAATTAATCTTGTAAACCGGGAACGAGTCTCGTTGTTGGGATGAGTACTTTTACAGGATTTTTCTAATCCCTACATGCAAGATGAATTTCAAATTTTTTAATAGTTTTTTCAAATGACTAAAATTGATATATCTTAGCATCCGTACGGTTGGATCGTCGAAAAAATTATTTTAAAAATTAATCTTGTAAATCGGGAAGGAGTCTCGTTGTCGAGAGGGGCAGTTCTACTTTATTTTTCTAATCCTAACTTGCAATATGAATTTTAAATTTTTTAATATTTTTTTCTTAAGACTAGAATTGATATATCTTAACATTCGTACAGTTAAATCGTCGAAAAAATCATTTTAAAAATTAATCTTGTAAATCGGGAACGAGTCTCGTTGTTGGGATGAGTACTTTTACAGGATTTTTCTAATCCAGACATGCAAGATGCATTTCTAATTTTTTAATAATTTTTTCAAATGACTAAAATATATATATCTTAACATCCGTACGGTTGGATCGTCGAAAAAATTATTTTAAAAATTAATCTTGTAAATCGGAAAGGAGTCTCGTTGTCTAGAGGAGTACTTTTACTGGATTTTTCTATCCTTTCTTGCAAGATGAATTTAAAATTTATTAATAATTTTTTATTATGACTAAAATCGATATATATTAACATCCGTACAGTTGGATCGTCGAAAAAATCAGTTTAAAAATAAATCTTGTAAATCAGTTACGAGTCTCGTTGTTGGGATGAGTACTTTTACTAGATTTTTCTAATCCTGACATGCAAGATGAATTTCAAATTTTTTAATAATTTTTCCTTATGACTAAAATTGATATATCTTAACATCCGTACGGATGGATCGTCGAAAAAATTATTTTAAAAATTAATCTTGTAAATCGGGAACGAGTCTCGTTGTTGGGATGAGTACTTTTACAGGATTTTTCTAATCCCTACATGCAAGATGAATTTCAAATTTTTTAATAGTTTTTTCAAATGACTAATATTGATATATCTTAACATCCGTACGGTTGGATCGTCGAAAAAATTATTTTGAAAATTAATCTTGTAAATCGGGAAGGAGTCTCGTTGTCGAGAGGGGCAGTTCTACTTTATTTTTCTAATCCTAACTTGCAATATGAATTTTAAATTTTTTAATATTTTTTTCTTAAGACTAGAATTGATATATCTTAACATTGGTACAGTTAAATCGTCGAAAAAATCATTTTAAAAATTAATCTTGTAAATCGGGAACGAGTCTCGTTGTTGGGATGAGTACTTTTACAGGATTTTTCTAATCCAGACATGCAAGATGCATTTCTAATTTTTTAATAATTTTTTCAAATGACTAAAATATTTATATCTTAACATCCGTACGGTTGGATCGTCGAAAAAATTATTTTAAAAATTAATCTTGTAAATCGGGAACGAGTCTCGTTGTCTAGAGGAGTACTTTTACTGGATTTTTCTATCCTTACTTGCAAGATGAATTTAAAATTTATTAATAATTTTTTATTATGACTAAAATCGATATATATTAACATCCGTACAGTTGGATCGTCGAAAAAATCAGTTTAAAAATAAATCTTGTAAATCAGTAACGAGTCTCGTTGTTGGGATGAGTACTTTTACTGGATTTTTCTAATCCTGACATGCAAGATGAATTTCAAATTTTTTAATAATTTTTCCTTATGACTAAAATTGATATATCTTAACATCCGTACGGATGGATCGTCGAAAAAATTATTTTAAAAATTAATCTTGTAAATCGGGAACGAGTCTCGTTGTTGGGATGAGTACTTTTACAGGATTTTTCTAATCCCTACATGCAAGATGAATTTCAAATTTTTTAATAGTTTTTTCAAATGACTAAAATTGATATATCTTAACATCCGTATGGTTGGATCGTCGAAAAAATTATTTTAAAAATTAATCTTGTAAATCGGGAAGGAGTCTCGTTGTCGAGAGGGGCAGTTCTACTTTATTTTTCTAATCCTAACTTGCAATATGAATTTTAAATTTTTTAATATTTTTTTCTTAAGACTAGAATTGATATATCTTAACATTCGTACAGTTAAATCATCGAAAATATCATTTTAAAAATTAATCTTGTAAATCGGGAATGAGTCTCGTTGTTGGGATGAGTACTTTTACAGGATTTTTCTAATCCAGACATGCAAGATGCATTTCTAATTTTTTAATAATTTTTTCAAATGACTAAAATATATATATCTTAACATCCGTACGGTTGGATTGTCGAAAAAATTATTTTAAAAATTAATCTTGTAAATCGGGAACGAGTCTCGTTGTCTAGAGGAGTACTTTTACTGGATTTTTCTATCCTTACTTGCAAGATGAATTTTAAATTTATTAATAATTTTTTATTATGACTAAAATCGATATATATTAACATCCGTACAGTTGGATCATCGAAAAAATCAGTTTAAAAATAAATCTTGTAAATCAGTAACGAGTCTCGTTGTTGGGATGAGTACTTTTACTGGATTTTTCTAATCCTAACATGCAAGATGAATTTCAAATTTTTTAATAATTTTTCCTTATGACTAAAATTGATATATCTTAACATCCGTATGGATGGATCGTCGAAAAAATTATTTTAAAAATTAATCTTGTAAATCGGGAACGAGTCTCATTGTCTAGAGGAGTACTTTTACTGGATTTTTCTATCCTTACTTGCAAGATGAATTTCAAATTTTTTAATAGTTTTTTCAAATGACTAAAATTGATATATCTTAACATCCATACGGTTGGATCGTCGAAAAAATTATTTTAAAAATTAATCTTGTAAATCGGGAAGGAGTCTCGTTGTGGAGAGGGGCAGTTCTACTGGATTTTTCTAATCCTGACTTGCAAGATGAATTTTAAATTTTTTAATATTTTTTTCTTAAGACTAGAATTGATATATCTTAAAATTCGTACAGTTAAATCGTCGAAAAAATCATTTTAGAAATTAAACTTGTAAATCGGGAACGAGTCTCGTTGTTGGGATGGGTACTTTTACTGGATTTTTCTAATCCTGACATGCAAGATGAATTTCAAATTTTTTAATAATTTTTAATTATGACTAAAATTGATATATTTTAACATCTGAACGGTTGGATCGTCGAAAAAATCATTTTAAAAATTAATCTTGTAAATCGGGAACGAGTCTCGTTGTTGGGATGAGTACTTTTACAGGATTTTTCTAATCCAGACATGCAAGATGCATTTCTAATTTTTTAATAATTTTTTCAAATGACTAAAATATATATATATCTTAACATCCGTATGGTTGGATCGTCGAAAAAATTATTTTAAAAATTAATCTTGTAAATCGGGAACGAGTCTCGTTGTCTAGAGGAGTACTTTTACTGGATTTTTCTATCCTTACTTGCAAGATGAATTTAAAATTTATTAATAATTTTTTATTATGACTAAAATCGATATATATTAACATCCGTACAGTTGGATCGTCGAAAAAAATCAGTTTAAAAATTAATCTTGTAAATCAGTAACGAGTCTCGTTGTTGGGATGAGTACTTTTACTGGATTTTTCTAATCCTGACATGCAAGATGAATTTAAAATTTTTTAATAATTTTTTCTTATGACTAAAATTGAAATATCTTAACATCCGTACGGTTGGATCGTCGAAAAAATTATTTTAAAAATTAATCTTGTAAATCGGGAACGAGTCTCGTTGTCTAGAGGAGTACTTTTACTGGATTTTTCTATCCTTACTTGCAAGATGAATTTAAAATTTATTAATAATTTTTTCTTATGACTAAAATTGATATATATTAACATCCGTACGGTTGGATCGTCGAAAAAATCAGTTCAAAAATTAATCTTGTAAATCAGTAACGAGTCTCGTTTTTGGGATGAGTACTTTTACTGGATTTTTCTAATCCTGACATGCAAAATGAATTTCAAATTTTTTAATAATTTTTCTATATGACTAAAATTGATATATCTTAACATCCGTACGGTTGGATCTTCAAAAAAATCATTTTAAAAATTAATCTTGTAAATCGGGAACGAGTCTCGTTGTTGGTATGAGTACTTTTACAGGATTTTTCCAATCCAGACATGCAAGATGCATTTCAAATTTTTTAATAATTTTTTCTTAAGACTAGAATTGATATATCTTAACATTCGTACAGTTAAATCGTCGAAAAAATCATTTTAGAAATTAATCTTGTAAATCGGGAACGAGTCTCGTTGTTGGGATAGGTACTTTTACATGATTTTTCTAATCCTGACATGCAAGATGAATTTAATTTTTTTTAATAATTTTTCCTTATGACTAAAATTGATATATCTTAACATCCGTACGGTTGGATCGTCGAAAAAATCATTTTAAAAATTAATCTTGTAAATTGGGAACGAGTCTCGTTGTTGGGATGAGTACTTTTACAGGATTTTTCTAATCCAGACATGCAAGATGCATTTCAAATTTTTTAATAATTTTTTCAAATGAATAAAATATATATATCTTAACATCCGTACGGTTGGATCGTCGAAAAAATTATTTTAAAAATTAATCTTGTAAATCGGGAACGAGTCTCATTGTCTAGAGGAGTACTTTTACTGGATTTTTCTATCCTTACTTGCAAGATGAATTTAAAATTTATTAATAATTTTTTCTTAAGACTAAAATTGATATATATTAACATCCGTACGGTTGGATCGTCGAAAAAATCAGTTTAAAAATTAATCTTGTAAATCAGGAACGAATCTCGTTGTCGGGAGGGGTACTTTTACTGGATATTTCTAATCCTGATGTGCATGATGAATTTTAAATTTTTTAATAGTTTTTTCAAATGACTAAAATTGATATATCTTAACATTCGTAGAGTTGGATCGTCGAAAAAATTATTTTAAAAATTAATCTTGTAAATCGGGAACGAGTCTCGTTGTCGAGAGGGGCCGTTCTACTGGATTTTTCTAATCCTGACTTGCAAGATGAATTTTAAATTTTTTAATAATTTTTTCATAAGACTAAAATTGATATATCTTAACATTCGTACGGTTAAATCGTTGAAAAAATCATTTTAGAAATTAATCTTGTAAATCGGGAACGAGTCTCGTTGTCTCGAGGAGTACTTTTATTGGATTTTTCTATCCTTACATGCAAGATGAATTTAAAATTTTTTAATGATTTTTCCTTATGACTAAAATTGATATATCTTAACATCCGTACGGTTGGATCGTCAAAAAAATCATTATAAAAATTAATCTTGTAAATCGGGAACGAGGCTCGTTGTTGGGATGAGTACTTTTACAGGATTTTTCTAATCGAGACATGCAAGATGCATTTCTAATTTTTTAATAATTTTTTCAAATGACTAAAATATATATATCTTAACATCCGTACGGTTGGATCGTCGAAAAAATTATTTTAAAAATTAATCTTGTAAATCGGGAACGAGTCTCATTGTCTAGAGGAGTACTTTTACTGGATTTTTCTATCCTTACTTGCAAGATGAATTTAAAATTTATTAATAATTGTTTCTTAAGCCTAAAATTGATATATATTAACATCCGTACGGTTGGATCGTCGAAAAAATCAGTTTAAAAATTAATCTTGTAAATCAGGAACGAATCTCGTTGTCGGGAGGGGTACTTTTACTGGATATTTCTAATCCTGACGTGCATGATAAATTTTAAATTTTTTAATAGTTTTTTCAAATGACTAAAATTGATATATCTTAACATCCGTACGGTTGGATCGTCAAAAAAATCATTTTAAAAATTAATCTTATAAATCGGGAACGAGTCTCGTTGTTGGGATGAGTACTTTTACAGGATTTTTCTAATCGAGACATGCAAGATGCATTTCTAATTTTTTAATAATTTTTTCAAATGACTAAAATATATATATCTTAACATCCGTACGGTTGGATCGTCGGAAAAATTATTTTAAAAATTAATCTTGTTAATCGGGAACGAGTCTCATTGTCTAGAGGAGTACTTTTACTGGATTTTTCTATCCTTACTTGCAAGATGAATTTCAAATTTTTTAATAGTTTTTTCAAATGACTAAAATTGATATATCTTAACATCCATACGGTTGGATCGTCGAAAAAATTATTTTAAAAATTAATCTTGTAAATCGGGAAGGAGTCTCGTTGTCGAGAGGGGCAGTTCTACTGGATTTTTCTAATCCTGACTTGCAAGATGAATTTTAAATTTTTTAATATTTTTTTCTTAAGACTAGAATTGATATATCTTAACATTCGTACAGTTAAATCGTCGAAAAAATCATTTTAGAAATTAAACTTGTAAATCGGGAACGAGTCTCGTTGTTGGGATGGGTACTTTTACTTGATTTTTCTAATCCTGACATGCAAGATGAATTTAAATTTTTTTAATAATTTTTCCTTATGACTAAAATTGATATATCTTAACATCCGTACGGTTGGATTGTCGAAAAAATCATTTTAAAAATTAATCTTGTAAATTGGGAAAGAGTCTCGTTGTTGGGATGACTACTTTTACAGGATTTTTCTAATCCAGACATGCAAGATGCATTTCAAATTTTTTAATAATTTTTTCAAATGACTAAAATATATATATCTTAATATCCGTACGGTTGGATCGTCGAAAAAATTATTTTAAAAATTAATCTTGTAAATCGGGAACGAGTCTCGTTGTCTAGAGGAGTACTTTTACTAGATTTTTCTATCCATACTTGCAAGATGAATTTAAAATTTATTAATAATTTTTTCTTATGACTAAAATCGATATATATTAACATCCGTACGGTTGGAACGTCGAAAAAATCAGTTTAAAAATTAATCTTGTAAATCGGGAATGAGTCTCGTTGTCGAGAGGGGCACTTTATTGTATTTTTCTAATCCTCACTTGCTAGATGAATTTTAAATTTTTTAATAATTTTTTCTTAAGACTAGAATTGATATATCTTAACATTCGTACGATTAAATCGTCGAAAAAATCATTTTGAAATTAATCTTGTAAATCGGGAACGAGTCTCGTTGTTGGGATGGGTACTTTTACTGGATTTTTCTAATCCTGACATGCAAGATGAATTTCAAATTTTTTAATAATTTTTAATTATGACTAAAATTGATATATTTTAACATCTGTACGGTTGGATCGTCGAAAAAATCATTTTAAAAATTAATCTTGTAAATCGGGAACGAGTCTCGTTGTTGGGATGAGTACTTTTACAGGATTTTTCTAATCCAGACATGCAAGATGCATTTCTAATTTTTTAATAATTTTTTCAAATGACTAAAATATATATATCTTAACATCCGTATGGTTGGATCGTCGAAAAAATTATTTTAAAAATTAATCTTGTAAATCGGGAACGAGTCTCGTTGTCTAGAGGAGTACTTTTACTGGATTTTTCTATCCTTACTTGCAAGATGAATTTAAAATTTATTAATAATTTTTTATTATGACTAAAATCGATATATATTAACATCCGTACAGTTGGATCGTCGAAAAAATCAGTTTAAAAATTAATCTTGTAAATCAGTAACGAGTCTCGTTGTTGGGATGAGTACTTTTACTGGATTTTTCTAATCCTGACATGCAAGATGAATTTAAAATTTTTTAATAATTTTTTCTTATGACTAAAATTGAAATATCTTAACATCCGTACGGTTGGATCGTCGAAAAAATTATTTTAAAAATTAATCTTGTAAATCGGGAACGAGTCTCGTTGTCTAGAGGAGTACTTTTACTGGATTTTTCTATCCTTACTTGCAAGATGAATTTAAAATTTATTAATAATTTTTTCTTATGACTAAAATTGATATATATTAACATCCGTACGGTTGGATCGTCGAAAAAATCAGTTCAAAAATTAATCTTGTAAATCAGTAACGAGTCTCGTTTTTGGGATGAGTACTTTTACTGGATTTTTCTAATCCTGACATGCAAAATGAATTTCAAATTTTTTAATAATTTTTCTATATGACTAAAATTGATATATCTTAACATCCGTACGGTTGGATCTTCAAAAAAATCATTTTAAAAATTAATCTTGTAAATCGGGAACGAGTCTCGTTGTTGGTATGAGTACTTTTACAGGATTTTTCCAATCCAGACATGCAAGATGCATTTCAAATTTTTTAATAATTTTTTCTTAAGACTAGAATTGATATATCTTAACATTCGTACAGTTAAATCGTCGAAAAAATCATTTTAGAAATTAATCTTGTAAATCGGGAACGAGTCTCGTTGTTGGGATAGGTACTTTTACATGATTTTTCTAATCCTGACATGCAAGATGAATTTAATTTTTTTTAATAATTTTTCCTTATGACTAAAATTGATATATCTTAACATCCGTACGGTTGGATCGTCGAAAAAATCATTTTAAAAATTAATCTTGTAAATTGGGAACGAGTCTCGTTGTTGGGATGAGTACTTTTACAGGATTTTTCTAATCCAGACATGCAAGATGCATTTCAAATTTTTTAATAATTTTTTCAAATGAATAAAATATATATATCTTAACATCCGTACGGTTGGATCGTCGAAAAAATTATTTTAAAAATTAATCTTGTAAATCGGGAACGAGTCTCATTGTCTAGAGGAGTACTTTTACTGGATTTTTCTATCCTTACTTGCAAGATGAATTTAAAATTTATTAATAATTTTTTCTTAAGACTAAAATTGATATATATTAACATCCGTACGGTTGGATCGTCGAAAAAATCAGTTTAAAAATTAATCTTGTAAATCAGGAACGAATCTCGTTGTCGGGAGGGGTACTTTTACTGGATATTTCTAATCCTGATGTGCATGATGAATTTTAAATTTTTTAATAGTTTTTTCAAATGACTAAAATTGATATATCTTAACATTCGTAGAGTTGGATCGTCGAAAAAATTATTTTAAAAATTAATCTTGTAAATCGGGAACGAGTCTCGTTGTCGAGAGGGGCCGTTCTACTGGATTTTTCTAATCCTGACTTGCAAGATGAATTTTAAATTTTTTAATAATTTTTTCATAAGACTAAAATTGATATATCTTAACATTCGTACGGTTAAATCGTTGAAAAAATCATTTTAGAAATTAATCTTGTAAATCGGGAACGAGTCTCGTTGTCTCGAGGAGTACTTTTATTGGATTTTTCTATCCTTACATGCAAGATGAATTTAAAATTTTTTAATGATTTTTCCTTATGACTAAAATTGATATATCTTAACATCCGTACGGTTGGATCGTCAAAAATATCATTATAAAAATTAATCTTGTAAATCGGGAACGAGGCTCGTTGTTGGGATGAGTACTTTTACAGGATTTTTCTAATCGAGACATGCAAGATGCATTTCTAATTTTTTAATAATTTTTTCAAATGACTAAAATATATATATCTTAACATCCGTACGGTTGGATCGTCGAAAAAATTATTTTAAAAATTAATCTTGTAAATCGGGAACGAGTCTCATTGTCTAGAGGAGTACTTTTACTGGATTTTTCTATCCTTACTTGCAAGATGAATTTAAAATTTATTAATAATTGTTTCTTAAGCCTAAAATTGATATATATTAACATCCGTACGGTTGGATCGTCGAAAAAATCAGTTTAAAAATTAATCTTGTAAATCAGGAACGAATCTCGTTGTCGGGAGGGGTACTTTTACTGGATATTTCTAATCCTGACGTGCATGATAAATTTTAAATTTTTTAATAGTTTTTTCAAATGACTAAAATTGATATATCTTAACATCCGTACGGTTGGATCGTCAAAAAAATCATTTTAAAAATTAATCTTATAAATCGGGAACGAGTCTCGTTGTTGGGATGAGTACTTTTACAGGATTTTTCTAATCGAGACATGCAAGATGCATTTCTAATTTTTTAATAATTTTTTCAAATGACTAAAATATATATATCTTAACATCCGTACGGTTGGATCGTCGAAAAAATTATTTTAAAAATTAATCTTGTAAATCGGGAACGAGTCTCATTGTCTAGAGGAGTACTTTTACTCGATTTTTCTATCCTTACTTGCAAGATGAATTTAAAATTTATTAATAATTTTTTCTTATGACTAAAATTGATATATATTAACATCCGTACGGTTGGATCATCGAAAAAATCAGTTCAAAAATTAATCTTGTAAATCAGTAACGAGTCTCGTTGTTGGGATGAGTACTTTTACTGGATTTTTGTAATCCTGACATGCAAAATGAATTTTAAATTTTTTAATAATTTTTCTATATGACTAAAATTGATATATCTTAACATCCGTACGGTTGGATCTTCGAAAAAATCATTTTAAAAATTAATCTTGTAAATCGGGAACGAGTCTCGTTGTTGGTATGAGTACTTTTACAGGATTTTTCCAATCCAGACATGCAAGATGCATTTCAAATTTTTTAATAATTTTTTCTTAAGACTAAAATTGATATATCTTAACATTCGTACAGTTAAATCGTCGAAAAAATCATTTTAGAAATTAATCTTGTAAATCGGGAACGAGTCTCGTTATTGGGATAGGTACTTTTACATGATTTTTCTAATCCTGACATGCAAGATGAATTTAATTTTTTTTAATAATTTTTCCTTATGACTAAATTGATATATCTTAACATCCGTATGGTTGGATCGTCTAAAAAATCATTTTAAAAATTAATCTTGTAAATTGGGAACGAGTCTCGTTGTTGGGATGAGTACTTTTACAGGATTTTTCTAATCCAGACATGCAAGATGCATTTCAAATTTTTTGATAATTTTTTCAAATGAATAAAATATATATATCTTAACATCCGTACGGTTGGATCGTCGAAAAAATTATTTTAAAAATTAATCTTGTAAATCGGGAACGAGTCTCATTGTCTAGAGGAGTACTTTTATTGGATTTTTCTATCCTTACTTGCAAGATGAATTTAAAATTTATTAATAATTTTTTCTTAAGACTAAAATTGATATATATTAACATCCGTACGGTTGGATCGTCGAAAAAATTAGTTTAAAAATTAATCTTGTAAATCAGGAACGAATCTCGTTGTCGGGAGGGGTACTTTTACTGGATATTTCTAATCCTGATGTGCATGATGAATTTTAAATTTTTTAATAGTTTTTTCAAATGACTAAAATTGATATATCTTAACATTCGTACTGTTGGATCGTCGAAAAAATTATTTTAAAAATTAATCTTGTAAAACGGGAACGAGTCTCGTTGTCGAGAGGGGCCGTTCTACTGGATTTTTCTAATCCTGACTTGCAAGATGAATTTTAAATTTTTTAATAATTTTTTCTTAAGACTAGAATTGATATATCTTAACATTTGTACGGTTAAATCATTGAAAAAATCATTTTAGAAATTAATCTTGTAAATCGGGAACGAGTCTCGTTGTTGGGATGAGTACTTTTACTTGATTTTTCTAATCCTGACATGCAAGATGAATTTCAAATTTTTTAATAATTTTTCCTTATGACTAAAATTCATATATCTTAACATCCGTACGGATGGATCATCGAAAAAATTATTTTAAAAATTAATCTTGTAAATCGGGAACGAGTCTCGTTGTTGGGATGAGTACTTTTACAGGATTTTTCTAATCGAGACATGCAAGATGCATTTCTAATTTTTTAATAATTTTTTCAAATGACTAAAATATATATATCTTAACATCCGTACGGTTGGATCGTTGAAAAAATTATTTTAAAAATTAATCTTGTAAATCGGGAACGAGTCTCATTGTCTAGAGGAGTACTTTTACTGGATTTTTCTATCCTTACTTGCAAGATGAATTTAAAATTTATTAATAATTGTTTCTTAAGCCTAAAATTGATATATAATAACATCCGTACGGTTGGATCGTCGAAAAAACCAGTTTAAAAATTAATCTTGTAAATCAGGAACGAATCTCGTTGTCGGGAGGGGTACTTTTACTGGATATTTCTATTCCTGACGTGCATGATGAATTTTAAATTTTTTAATAGTTTTTTCAAATGACTAAAATTGATATATCTTAACATTCGTACAGTTGGATCGTCGAAAAAATTATTTTAAAAATTAATCTTGTAAATCGGGAACGAGTCTCGTTGTCGGGAGGGGTACTTTTACAGGATATTTATAATCCTGATGTGCAAGACGAATTTTAAATTTTTTAATAATTTTTTCAAATGAATAAAATTGATATATCTTAACATCCGTACAGTTGGATATTCGAAAGAATCATTTTAAAAATTAATCTTGTAAATCGGGAACGAGTCTTGTTGTCGAGAGGGGCACTTTATTGGATTTTTCTAATCCTGACTTGCAAGATGAATTTTAAATTTTTTAATAATTTTTTCTTAAGACTAGAATTGATATATCTTAACATTCGTACGGTTAAATCGTCGAAAAAATCATTTTAGAAATTAATCTTGTATATCTGGAACGAGTCTCGTTATTGGGATGGGTACTTTTACTGGATTTTTCTAATCCTGACATGCAAGATGAATTTCAAATTTTTTAATAATTTTTGATTATGACTAAAATTGATATATTTTAACATCTGTACGGGTGGATCGTCGAAAAATCATTTTAAAAATTAATCTTGTAAATCGGGAACGAGTCTCGTTGTTGGGATGAGTACTTTTACAGGATTTTTCTAATCCAGACATGCAAGATGCATTTCTAATTTTTTAATAATTTTTTCAAATGACTAAAATATATATATCTTAACATCCGTACGGTTGGATCATCGAAGAAATTATTTTAAAAATTAATCTTGTAAATCGGGGACGAGTCTCGTTGTTTAGAGGAGTACTTTTACTGGATTTTTCTATCCTTACTTGCAAGATGAATTTAAAATTTATTAATAATTTTTTCTTATGACTAAAATCGATATATATTAACATCCGTACGGTTGGATCATCGAAAAAATCAGTTTAAAAATTAATCTTGTAAATCAGTAACGAGTCTCGTTGTTGGGATGAGTACTTTTACTGGATTTTTCTAATCCTGACATGCCAGATGAATTTCAAAATTTTTAATAATTTTTCCTTATGACTAAAATTGATATATCTTAATATCCGTACGGTTGGATCGTCGAAAAAATTATTTTAAAAATTAATCTTGTAAATCGGGAACGAGTCTCGTTGTTGGCATGAGTACTTTTACAGGATTTTTCTAATCCTGACATGCAAGATAAATTTCAAATTTTTTAATAGTTTTTTCAAATGACTAAAATTGATATATCTTAACATCCGTAAGGTTGGATCGTCGAAAAAATTATTTTAAAAATTAATCTTGTAAATCGGGAACGAGTCTCGTTGTCGAGAGGGGCCGTTCTACTGGATTTTTCTAATCCTGACTTGAAAGATGAATTTTAAATTTTTTAATAATTTTTTCTTAAGACTAGAATTGATATATCTTAACATTCGTACGGTTAAATCGTCGAAAAAATCATTTTAGAAATTAATCTTGTAAATCGGGAACGAGTCTCGTTGTTGGGATGGGTACTTTTACTTGATTTTTCTAATCCTGACATGCAAGATGAATTTAAATTTTTTTAATAATTTTTCCTTATGACTAAAATTGATATATCTTAACATCCGTACGGTTGGATCGTCAAAAAAATAATTTTAAAAATTAATCTTGTAAATCGGGAACGAGGCTCGTTGTTGGGATGAGTACTTTTACAGGATTTTTCTAATCGAGACATGCAAGATGCATTTCTAATTTTTTAATAATTTTTTCAAATGACTAAAATATATATATCTTAACATCCGTACGGTTGGATCGTCGAAAAAATTATTTTAAAAATTAATCTTGTAAATCGGGAACGAGTCTCATTGTCTAGAGGAGTACTTTTACTGGATTTTTCTATCCTTACTTGCAAGATGAATTTAAAATTTATTAATAATTGTTTCTTAAGCCTAAAATTGATATATATTAACATCCTTACGGTTGGATCGTCGAAAAAATCAGTTTAAAAATTAATCTTGTAAATCAGGAACGAATCTCGTTGTCGGGAGGGGTACTTTTACTGGATATTTCTAATCCTGACGTGCATGATAAATTTTAAATTTTTTAATAGTTTTTTCAAATGACTAAAATTGATATATCTTAACATCCGTACGGTTGGATCGTCAAAAAAATCATTTTAAAAATTAATCTTGTAAATCGGGAACGAGTCTCGTTGTTGGGATGAGTACTTTTACAGGAGTTTTCTAATCGAGACATGCAAGATGCATTTCTAATTTTTTAATAATTTTTTCAAATGACTAAAATATATATATCTTAACATCCGTACGGTTGGATCGTCGAAAAAATTATTTTAAAAATTAATCTTGTAAATCGGGAACGAGTCTCATTGTCTAGAGGAGTACTTTTACTGGATTTTTCTATCCTTACTTGCAAGATGAATTTAAAATTTATTAATAATTTTTTCTTATGACTAAAATTGATATATATTAACATCCGTACGGTTGGATCGTCGAAAAAATCAGTTCAAAAATTAATCTTGTAAATCAGTAACGAGTCTCGTTGTTGGGATGAGTACTTTTACTGGATTTTTCTAATCCTGACATGCAAAATGAATTTCAAATTTTTTAATAATTTTTCTATATGACTAAAATTGATATATCTTAACATCCGTACGGTTGGATCTTCGAAAAAATCATTTTAAATATTAATCTTGTAAATCGGGAACGAGTCTCGTTGTTGGTATGAGTACTTTTACAGGATTTTTCCAATCCAGACATGCAAGATGCATTTCAAATTTTTTAATAATTTTTTCTTAAGACTAGAATTGACATATCTTAACATTCGTACAGTTAAATCGTCGAAAAAATCATTTTAGAAATTAATCTTGTAAATCGGGAACGAGTCTCGTTGTTGGGATAGGTACTTTTACATGATTTTTCTAATCCTGACATGCAAGATGAATTTAATTTTTTTTAATAATTTTTCCTTATGACTAAAATTGATATATCTTAACATCCGTATGGTTAGATCGTCGAAAAAATCATTTTAAAAATTAATCTTGTAAATTGGGAACGAGTCTCGTTGTTGGGATGAGTACTTTTACAGGATTTTTCTAATCCAGACATGCAAGATGCATTTCAAATTTTTTGATAATTTTTTCAAATGAATAAAATATATATATCTTAACATCCGTACGGTTGGATCGTCGAAAAAATTATTTTAAAAATTAATCTTGTAAATCGGGAACGAGTCTCATTGTCTAGAGGAGTACTTTTACTGGATTTTTCTATCCTTACTTGCAAGATGAATTTAAAATTTATTAATAATTTTTTCTTAAGACTAAAATTGATATATATTAACATCCGTACGGTTGGATCGTCGAAAAAATTAGTTTAAAAATTAATCTTGTAAATCAGGAACGAATCTCGTTGTCGGGAGGGGTACTTTTACTGGATATTTCTAATCCTGATGTGCATGATGAATTTTAAATTTTTTAATAGTTTTTTCAAATGACTAAAATTGATATATCTTAACATTCGTACAGTTGGATCGTCGAAAAAATTATTTTAAAAATTAATCTTGTAAATCGGGAACAAGTCACGTTGTCGAGAGGGGCCGTTCTACTGGATTTTTCTAATCCTGACTTGCAAGATTAATTTTAAATTTTTTAATAATTTTTTCTTAAGACTAGAATTGATATATCTTAACATTCGTACGGTTAAATCGTTGAAAAAATCATTTTAGAAATTAATCTTGTAAATCGGGAACGAGTCTCGTTGTTGGGATGAGTACTTTTACTTGATTTTTCTAATCCTGACATGCAAGATGAATTTCAAATTTTTTAATAATTTTTCCTTATGACTAAAATTGATATATCTTAACATCCGTACGGATGGATCATCGAAAAAATTATTTTAAAAATTAATCTTGTAAATCGGGAACGAGTCTCGTTGTTGGGATGAGTACTTTTACAGGATTTTTCTAATCGAGACATGCAAGATGCATTTCTAATTTTTTAATAATTTTTTCAAATGACTAAAATATATATATCTTAACATCCATACGGTTGGATCGTTGAAAAAATTATTTTAAAAATTAATCTTGTAAATCGGGAACGAGTCTCATTGTCTAGAAGAGTACTTTTACTGGATTTTTCTATCCTTACTTGCAAGATGAATTTAAAATTTATTAATAATTGTTTCTTAAGCCTAAAATTGATATATAATAACATCTGTACGGTTGGATCGTCGAAAAAATCAGTTTAAAAATTAATCTTGTAAATCAGGAACGAATCTCGTTGTCGGGAGGGGTACTTTTACTGGATATTTCTAATCCTGACGTGCATGATGAATTTTAAATTTTTTAATATTTTTTTCAAATGACTAAAATTGATATATCTTAACATTCGTACAGTTGGATCGTCAAAAAAATTATTTTAAAAATTAATCTTGTAAATCGGGAACGAGTCTCGTTGTCGGGAGGGGTACTTTTACTGGATATTTATAATCCTGATGTGCAAGACGAATTTTAAATTTTTTAATAATTTTTTCAAATGAATAAAATTGATATATCTTAACATCCGTACAGTTGGATATTCGAAAGAATCATTTTAAAAATTAATCTTGTAAATCGGGAACGAGTCTTGTTGTCGAGAGGGGCACTTTATTGGATTTTTCTAATCCTGACTTGCAAGATGAATTTTAAATTTTTTAATAATTTTTTCTTAAGACTAGAATTGATATATCTTAACATTCGTACGGTTAAATCGTCGAAAAAATCATTTTAGAAATTAATCTTGTATATCTGGAACGAGTCTCGTTATTGGGATGGGTACTTTTACTGGATTTTTCTAATCCTGACATGCAAGATGAATTTCAAATTTTTTAATAATTTTTGATTATGACTAAAATTGATATATTTTAACATCTGTACGGGTGGATCGTCGAAAAATCAATTTAAAAATTAATCTTGTAAATCGGGAACGAGTCTCGTTGTTGGGATGAGTACTTTTACAGGATTTTTCTAATCCAGACATGCAAGATGCATTTCTAATTTTTTAATAATTTTTTCAAATGACTAAAATATATATATCTTAACATCCGTACGGTTGGATCGTCGAAGAAATTATTTTAAAAATTAATCTTGTAAATCGGGGACGAGTCTCGTTGTTTAGAGGAGTACTTTTACTGGATTTTTCTATCCTTACTTGCAAGATGAATTTAAAATTTATTAATAATTTTTTCTTATGACTAAAATCGATATATATTAACATCCGTACGGTGGGATCATCGAAAAAATCAGTTTAAAAATTAATCTTGTAAATCAGTAACGAGTCTCGTTGTTGGGATGAGTACTTTTACTGGATTTTTCCAATCCTGACATGCCAGATGAATTTCAAAATTTTTAATAATTTTTCCTTATGACTAAAATTGATATATCTTAATATCCGTACGGTTGGATCGTCGAAAAAATTATTTTAAAAATTAATCTTGTAAATCGGGAACGAGTCTCGTTGTTGGCATGAGTACTTTTACAGGATTTTTCTAATCCTGACATGCAAGATAAATTTCAAATTTTTTAATAGTTTTTTCAAATGACTAAAATTGATATATCTTAACATCCGTACGGTTGGATCGTTGAAAAAATTATTTTAAAAATTAATCTTGTAAATCGGGAACGAGTCTCGTTGTCGAGAGGGGCCGTTCTACTGGATTTTTCTAATCCTGACTTGAAAGATGAATTTTAAATTTTTTAATAATTTTTTCTTAAGACTAGAATTGATATATCTTAACATTCGTACGGTTAAATCGTCGAAAAAATCATTTTAGAAATTAATCTTGTAAATCGGGAACGAGTCTCGTTGTTGGGATGGGTACTTTTACTTGATTTTTCTAATCCTGACATGCAAGATGAATTTAAATTTTTTTAATAATTTTTCCTTATGACTAAAATTGATATATCTTAACATCCGTACGGTTGGATCGTCGAAAAAATTATTTTAAAAATTAATCTTGTAAATCGGGAACGAGTCTCGTTGTTGGGATGAGTACTTTTACAGGATTTTTCTAATCGAGACATGCAAGATGCATTTCTAATTTTTTAATAATTTTTTCAAATGACTAAAATATATATATCTTAACATCCGTACGGTTGGATCATCGGAAAAATTATTTTAAAAATTAATCTTGTAAATCGGGAACGAGTCTCGTTCTCTAGAGGAGTACTTTTACTAGATTTTTCTATCCTTACTTGCAAGATGAATTTAAAATTTATTAATAATTTTTTCTTATGACTAAAATTGATATATATTAACATCTGTACGGTTGGAACGTTGAAAAAATCAGTTTAAAAATTAATCTTGTAAATCGGGAATGAGTCTCGTTGTCGAGAGGGGCACTTTATTGGATTTTTCTAATCCTGACTTGCAAGATGAATTTTAAATTTTTTAATAATTTTTTCTTAAGACTAGAATTGATATATCTTAACATTCGTACGGTTAAATCGTCGAAAAAATCATTTTGAAATTAATCTTGTAAATCGGGAACGAGTCTCGTTGTTGGGATGGGTACTTTTACTGGATTTTTCTAATCCTGACATGCAAGATGAATTTCAAATTTTTTAATAATTTTTAATTATGACTAAAATTGATATATTTTAACATCTGTACGGTTGGATCGTCGAAAAAATCATTTTAAAAATTAATCTTGTAAATCGGGAACGAGTCTCGTTGTTGGGATGAGTACTTTTACAGGATTTTTCTAATCCAGACATGCAAGATGCATTTCTAATTTTTTAATAATTTTTTCGAATGACTAAAATATATATATCTTAACATCCGTACGGTTGGATCGTCGAAAAAATTATTTTAAAAATTAATCTTGTAAATCGGGAACGAGTCTCGTTGTCTAGAGGAGTACTTTTACTGGTTTTTTCTATCCTTACTTGCAAGATGAATTTAAAATTTATTAATAATTTTTTATTATGACTAAAATCGATATATATTAACATCCGTACAGTTGGATCGTCGAAAAAATCAGTTTAAAAATTAATCTTGTAAATCAGTAACGAGTCTCGTTGTTGGGATGAGTACTTTTACTGGATTTTTCTAATCCTGACATGCAAGATGAATTTAAAATTTTTTAATAATTTTTTCTTATGACTAAAATTGATATATCTTAACATCCGTATGGTTGGATCGTCGAAAAAATTATTTTAAAAATTAATCTTTTAAATCGGGAACGAGTCTCGTTGTCTAGAGGAGTACTTTTACTGGATTTTTCTATCCTTACTTGCAAGATGAATTTAAAATTTATTAATAATTTTTTCTTATGACTAAAATTGATATATATTAACATCCGTACGGTTGGATCGTCGAAAAAATCAGTTCAAAAATTAATCTTGTAAATCAGTAACGAGTCTCGTTGTTGGGATGAGTACTTTTACTGGATTTTTCTAATCCTGGCATGCAAAATGAATTTCAAATTTTTTAATAATTTTTCTATATGACTAAAATTGATATATCTTAACATCCGTACGGTTGGATCTTCGAAAAAATCATTTTAAAAATTAATCTTGTAAATCGGGAACGAGTCTCGTTGTTAGGATGAGTACTTTTTCAGGATTTTTCCAATCCAGACATGCAAGATGCATTTCAAATTTTTTAATAATTTTTTCTTAATACTAGAATTGATATATCTTAACATTCGTACAGTTAAATCGTCGAAAAAATCATTTTAGAAATTAATCTTGTAAATCGGGAACGAGTCTCGTTGTTGGGATAGGTACTTTTACATGATTTTTCTAATCCTGACATGCAAGATGAATTTAAATTTTTTTAATAATTTTTCCTTATGACTAAAATTGATATATCTTAACATCCGTACGGTTGGATCGTCGAAAAAATCATTTTAAAAATTAATCTTGTAAATTGGGAACGAGTCTCGTTGTTGGGATGAGTACTTTTACAGGATTTTTCTAATCCAGACATGCAAGATGCATTTCAAATTTTTTAATAATTTATTCAAAGGACTAAAATATATATATCTTAACATCCGTACGGTTGGATCGTCGAAAAAATTATTTTAAAAATTAATCTTGTAAATCGGGAACGAGTCTCATTGTCTAGAGGAGTACTTTTACTGGATTTTTCTATCCTTACTTGCAAGATGAATTTAAAATTTATTAATAATTTTTTCTTAAGACTAAAATTGATATATATTAACATCCGTACGGTTGGATCGTCGAAAAAATCAGTTTAAAAATTAATCTTGTAAATCAGGAACGAATCTCGTTGTCGGGAGGGGTACTTTTACTGGATATTTCTAATCCTGATGTGCATGATAAATTTTAAATTTTTTAATAGTTTTTTCAAATGACTAAAATTGATATATCTTAACATTCGTACAGTTGGATCGTCGAAAATATTATTTTAAAAATAATCTTGTAAATCGGGAACGAGTCTCGTTGTCGAGAGGGGCCGTTCTACTGGATTTTTCTAATCCTGACTTGCAAGATGAATTTTAAATTTTTTAATAATTTTTTCTTAAGACTAGAATTGATATATCTTAACATTCGTACGGTTAAATCGTTGAAAAAATAATTTTAGAAATTAATCTTGTAAATCGGGAACGAGTCTCGTTGTTGGGATGAGTACTTTTACAGGATTTTTCTAATCGAGACATGCAAGATGCATTTCTAATATTTTAATAATTTTTTCAAATGACTAAAATATATATATCTTAACATCAGTACGGTTGGATCGTCGAAAAAATTATTTTAAAAATTAATCTTGTAAATCGGGAACGAGTCTCGTTGTCGAGAGGGGTCGTTCTACTGGATTTTTGTAATCCTGACTTGCAAAATGAATTTTAAATTTTTTAATAATTTTTTCTTAAGACTAGAATTGATATATCTTAACATCCGTACGGTTGGATCATCGAAAAATTCATTTTAAAAATTAATCTTGTAAATCGGGAACGAGTCTCATTGTTGGGATGAGTACTTTTACAGGATTTTTCTAATCGAGACATGCAAGATGCATTTCTAATTTTTTAATAATTTTTTCAAATGACTAAAATATATATATCTTAACATCCGTACGGTTGGATCGTCGGAAAAATTATTTTAAAAATTAATCTTGTAAATCGGGAACGAGTCTCGTCGTCTAGAGGAGTACTTTTACTAGATTTTTCTATCCTTACTTGCAAGATGAATTTAAAATTTATTAATAATTTTTTCTTATGACTAAAATCGATATATATTAACATCTGTACGGTTGGAACGTCGAAAAAATCAGTTTAAAAATTAATCTTGTAAATCGGGAATGAGTCTCGTTGTCGAGAGGGGCACTTTATTGGATTTTTCTAATCCTGACTTGCAAGATGAATTTTAAATTTTTTAATAATTTTTTCTTAAGACTAGAATTGATATATCTTAACATTCGTACGGTTAAATCGTCGAAAAAAATCATTTTGAAATTAATCTTGTAAATCGGGAACGAGTCTCGTTGTTGGGATGGGTACTTTTACTGGATTTTTCTAATCCTGACATGCAAGATGAATTTCAAATTTTTAAATAATTTTTAATTATGACTAAAATTGATATATTTTAACATCTGTACGGTTGGATCGTCGAAAAAATCATTTTAAAAATTAATCTTGTAAATCGGGAACGAGTCTCGTTGTTGGGATGAGTACTTTTACAAGATTTTTCTAATCCAGACATGCAAGATTCATTTCTAATTTTTTAATAATTTTTTCAAATGACTAAAATATATATATCTTAACATCCGTACGGTTGGATCGTCGAAAAAATTATTTTAAAAATTAATCTTGTAAATCGGGAACGAGTCTCGTTGTCTAGAGGAGTACTTTTACTGGATTTTTCTATCCTTACTTGCAAGATGAATTTAAAATTTATTAATAATTTTTTATTATGACTAAAATCGATATATATTAACATCCGTACAGTTGGATCGTCGAAAAAATCAGTTTATAAATTAATCTTGTAAATCAGTAACGAGTCTCGTTGTTGGGATGAGTACTTTTACTGGATTTTTCTAATCCTGACATGCAAGATGAATTTAAAATTTTTTAATAATTTTTTCTTATGACTAAAATTGATATATCTTAACATCCGTATGGTTGGATCGTCGAAAAAATTATTTTAAAAATTAATCTTGTAAATCGGGAACGAGTCTCGTTGTCTAGAGGAGTACTTTTACTGGATTTTTCTATCCTTACTTGCAAGATGAATTTAAAATTTATTAATAATTTTTTCTTATGACTAAAATTGATATATATTAACATCCGTACGGTTGGATCGTCGAAAAAATCAGTTCAAAAATTAATCTTGTAAATCAGTAACGAGTCTCGTTGTTGGGATGAGTACTTTTACTGGATTTTTCTAATTCTGACATGCAAAATGAATTTCAAATTTTTTAATAATTTTTCTATATGACTAAAATTGATATATCTTAACATCCGTACGGTTGGATCTTCGAAAAAATCATTTTAAAAATTAATCTTGTAAATCGGGAACGAGTCTCGTTGTTAGGATGAGTACTTTTACAGGATTTTTCCAATCCAGACATGCAAGATGCATTTCAAATTTTTTAATAATTTTTTCTTAAGACTAGAATTGATATATCTTAACATTCGTACAGTTAAATCGTCGAAAAAATCATTTTAGAAATTAATCTTGTAAATCGGGAACGAGTCTCGTTGTTGGGATAGGTACTTTTACATGATTTTTCAAATGCTTACTTGCAAGATGAATTTAAAATTTATTAATAATTTTTTCTTAAGACTAAAATTGATATATATTAACATCCGTACGGTTGGATCGTCGAAAAAATCAGTTTAAAAATTAATCTTGTAAATCAGGAACGAATCTCGTTGTCGGGAGGGGTACTTTTACTGGATATTTCTAATCCTGATGTGCATGATGAATTTTAAATTTTTTAATAGTTTTTTCAAATGACTAAAATTGATATATCTTAACATTCGTACAGTTGGATCGTCGAAAATATTATTTTAAAAATTAATCTTGTAAATCGGGAACGAGTCTCGTTGTCGAGAGGGGCCGTTCTACTGGATTTTTCTAATCCTGACTTGCAAGATGAATTTTAAATTTTTTAATAATTTTTTCTTAAGACTAGAATTGATATATCTTAACATTCGTACGGTTAAATCGTTGAAAAAATCATTTTAGAAATTAATCTTGTAAATCGGGAACGAGTCTCGTTGTTGGGATGAGTACTTTTACTTGATTTTTCTAATCCTGACATGCAAGATGAATTTAAATTTTTTTAATAATTTTTCCTTATGACTATAATTGATATATCTTAACATCCGTACGGTTGGATCGTCAAAAAAATCATTTTAAAAATTAATCTTGTAAATCGGGAACGAGTCTCGTTGTTGGGATGAGTACTTTTACAGGATTTTTCTAATCGAGACATGCAAGATGCATTTCTAATTTTTTAATAATTTTTTCAAATGACTAAAATATATATATCTTAACATCCGTACGGTTGGATCGTCGAAAAAATTATTTTAAAAATTAATCTTGTAAATCGGGAACGAGTCTCGTTGTCGAGAGGGGTCGTTCTACTGGATTTTTCTAATCCTGACTTGCAAAATGAATTTTAAATTTTTTAATAATTTTTTCTTAAGACTAGAATTGATATATCTTAACATTCGTACGGTTAAGTCGTCGAAAAAATCATTTTAGAAATTAATCTTGTAAATCGGGAACGAGTCTCGTTGTTGGGATGGGTACTTTTACTTGAATTTTCTAATCCTGACATGCAAGATGAATTTAAATTTTTTTAATAATTTTTCCTTATGACTAAAATTGATATATCTTAACATCCGTACGGTTGGATGGTCGAAAAAATCATTTTAAAAATTAATCTTGTAAATCGGGAACGAGTCTCGTTGTTGGGATGAGTACTTTTACAGGATTTTTCTAATCGAGACATGCAAGATGCATTTCTAATTTTTTAATAATTTTTTCAAATAACTAAAATATATATATCTTAACATCCGTACGGTTGGATCGTCGGAAAAATTATTTTAAAAATTAATCTTGTAAATCGGGAACGAGTCTTGTTGTCTAGAGGAGTACTTTTACTGGATTTTTCTATCCTTACTTGCAAGATGAATTTAAAATTTATTAATAATTTTTTCTTATGACTAAAATTGATATATATTAACATTCGTACGGTTGGATCGTCGAAGAAATCAGTTTAAAAATTAATCTTATAAATCAGGAACGAGTCTCGTTGTCGGGAGGGGTACTTTTACTGGATATTTCTAATCCTGATGTGCAAGATGAATTTTAAATTTTTTAATAATTTTTTCAAATGACTAAAATTGATATATCTTAACCTCCGTACAGTTGGATCTTCGAAAAAATCATTTTATAAATTAATCTTATAAATCGGGAACGAGTCTCGTTGTCGAGAGGGGCACTTTATTAGATTTTTCTAATCCTGACTTGCATGATGAATTTTAAATTTTTTTTAATAATTTTTTATTAAGACTAGAATTGATATATCTTAACATTCGTATGGTTAAATCGTCGAAAAAATCATTTTAGAAATTAATCTTGTAAATCGGGAACGAGTCTCGTTGTTGGGATGGGTACTTTTACTGGATTTTTCTAATCCTGACATGCAAGATGAATTTCAAATTTTTTAATAATTTTTAATTATGACTAAAATTGATATATTTTAACATCTGTACGGTTGGATCTTCGAAAAAATCATTTTAAAAATTAATCTTGTAAATCGGGAATGAGTCTCGTTGTTGGGATGAGTACTTTTACAGGATTTTTCTAATCGAGACATGCAAGATGCATTTCTAATATTTTAATAATTTTTTCAAATGACTAAAATATATATATCTTAACATCCGTACGGTTGGATCGTCGAAAAAATTATTTTAAAAATTAATCTTGTAAATCGGGAACGAGTCTCGTTGTCGAGAGGGGTCGTTCTACTGGATTTTTGTAATCCTGACTTGCAAAATGAATTTTAAATTTTTTAATAATTTTTTCTTAAGACTAGAATTGATATATCTTAACATCCGTACGGTTGGATCGTCGAAAAATTCATTTTAAAAATTAATCTTGTAAATCGGGAACGAGTCTCATTGTTGGGATGAGTACTTTTACATGATTTTTCTAATCGAGACATGCAAGATGCATTTCTAATTTTTTAATAATTTTTTCAAATGACTAAAATATATATATCTTAACATCCGTACGGTTGGATCGTCGGAAAAATTATTTTAAAAATTAATCTTGTAAATCGGGAACGAGTCTCGTCGTCTAGAGGAGTACTTTTACTAGATTTTTCTATCCTTACTTGCAAGATGAATTTAAAATTTATTAATAATTTTTTCTTATGACTAAAATCGATATATATTAACATCTGTACGGTTGGAACGTCGAAAAAATCAGTTTAAAAATTAATCTTGTAAATCGGGAATGAGTCTCGTTGTCGAGAGGGGCACTTTATTGGATTTTTCTAATCCTGACTTGCAAGATGAATTTTAAATTTTTTAATAATTTTTTCTTAAGACTAGAATTGATATATCTTAACATTCGTACGGTTAAATCGTCGAAAAAATCATTTTGAAATTAATCTTGTAAATCGGGAACGAGTCTCGTTGTTGGGATGGGTACTTTTACTGGATTTTTCTAATCCTGACATGCAAGATGAATTTCAAATTTTTAAATAATTTTTAATTATGACTAAAATTGATATATTTTAACATCTGTACGGTTGGATCGTCGAAAAAATCATTTTAAAAATTAATCTTGTAAATCGGGAACGAGTCTCGTTGTTGGGATGAGTACTTTTACAGGATTTTTCTAATCCAGACATGCAAGATGCATTTCTAATTTTTTAATAATTTTTTCAAATGACTAAAATATATATATCTTAACATCCGTACGGTTGGATCGTCGAAAAAATTATTTTAAAAATTAATCTTGTAAATCGGGAACGAGTCTCGTTGTCTAGAGGAGTACTTTTACTGGATTTTTCTATCCTTACTTGCAAGATGAATTTAAAATTTATTAATAATTTTTTATTATGACTAAAATCGATATATATTAACATCCGTACAGTTGGATCGTTGAAAAAATCAGTTTATAAATTAATCTTGTAAATCAGTAACGAGTCTCGTTGTTGGGATGAGTACTTTTACTGGATTTTTCTAATCCTGACATGCAAGATGAATTTAAAATTTTTTAATAATTTTTTCTTATGACTTAAATTGATATATCTTAACATCCGTATGGTTGGATCGTCGAAAAAATTATTTTAAAAATTAATCTTGTAAATCGGGAACGAGTCTCGTTGTCTAGAGGAGTACTTTTACTGGATTTTTCTATCCTTACTTGCAAGATGAATTTAAAATTTATTAATAATTTTTTCTTATGACTAAAATTGATATATATTAACATCCGTACGGTTGGATCGTCGAAAAAATCAGTTCAAAAATTAATCTTGTAAATCAGTAACGAGTCTCGTTGTTGGGATGAGTACTTTTACTGGATTTTTCTAATTCTGACATGCAAAATGAATTTCAAATTTTTTAATAATTTTTCTATATGACTAAAATTGATATATCTTAACATCCGTACGGTTGGATCTTCGAAAAAATCATTTTAAAAATTAATCTTGTAAATCGGGAACGAGTCTCGTTGTTAGGATGAGTACTTTTACAGGATTTTTCCAATCCAGACATGCAAGATGCATTTCAAATTTTTTAATAATTTTTTCTTAAGACTAGAATTGATATATCTTAACATTCGTACAGTTAAATCGTCGAAAAAATCATTTTAGAAATTAATCTTGTAAATCGGGAACGAGTCTCGTTGTTGGGATAGGTACTTTTACATGATTTTTCAAATGCTTACTTGCAAGATGAATTTAAAATTTATTAATATTTTTTTCTTAAGACTAAAATTGATATATATTAACATCCGTACGGTTGGATCGTCGAAAAAATCAGTTTAAAAATTAATCTTGTAAATCAGGAACGAATCTCGTTGTCGGGAGGGGTACTTTTACTGGATATTTCTAATCCTGATGTGCATGATGAATTTTAAATTTTTTAATAGTTTTTTCAAATGACTAAAATTGATATATCTTAACATTCGCACAGTTGGATCATCGAAAATATTATTTTAAAAATTAATCTTGTAAATCGGGAACGAGTCTCGTTGTCGAGAGGGGCCGTTCTACTGGATTTTTCTAATCCTGACTTGCAAGATGAATTTTAAATTTTTTAATAATTTTTTCTTAAGACTAGAATTGATATATCTTAACATTCGTACGGTTAAATCGTTGAAAAAATCATTTTAGAAATTAATCTTGTAAATCGGGAATGAGTCTCGTTGTTGGGATGAGTACTTTTACTTGATTTTTCTAATCCTGACATGCAAGATGAATTTAAATTTTTTTAATAATTTTTCCTTATGACTATAATTGATATATCTTAACATCCGTACGGTTGGATCGTCAAAAAAATCATTTTAAAAATTAATCTTGTAAATCGGGAACGAGTCTCGTTGTTGGGATGAGTACTTTTACAGGATTTTTCTAATCGAGACATGCAAGATGCATTTCTAATTTTTTAATAATTTTTTCAAATGACTAAAATATATATATCTTAACATCCGTACGGTTGGATCTTCGAAAAAATTATTTTAAAAATTAATCTTGTAAATCGGGAACGAGTCTCGTTGTCGAGAGGGGTCGTTCTACTGGATTTTTCTAATCCTGACTTGCAAAATGAATTTTAAATTTTTTAATAATTTTTTCTTAAGACTAGAATTGATATATCTTAACATTCGTACGGTTAAGTCGTCGAAAAAATCATTTTAGAAATTAATCTTGTAAATCGGGAACGAGTCTCGTTGTTGGGATGGGTACTTTTACTTGAATTTTCTAATCCTGACATGCAAGATGAATTTAAATTTTTTTAATAATTTTTCCTTATGACTAAAATTGATATATCTTAACATCCGTATGGTTGGATCATCGAAAAAATCATTTTAAAAATTAATCTTGTAAATCGGGAACGAGTCTCGTTGTTGGGATGAGTACTTTTACAGGATTTTTCTAATCGAGACATGCAAGATGCATTTCTAATTTTTTAATAATTTTTTCAAATGACTAAAATATATATATCTTAACATCCGTACGGTTGGATCGTCGGAAAAATTATTTTAAAAATTAATCTTGTAAATCGGGAACGAGTCTTGTTGTCTAGAGGAGTACTTTTACTGGATTTTTCTATCCTTACTTGCAAGATGAATTTAAAATTTATTAATAATTTTTTCTTATGACTAAAATTGATATATATTAACATTCGTACGGTTGGATCGTCGAAGAAATCAGTTTAAAAATTAATCTTGTAAATCAGGAACGAGTCTCGTTGTCGGGAGGGGTACTTTTACTGGATATTTCTAATCCTGATGTGCAAGATGAATTTTAAATTTTTTAATAATTTTTTCAAATGACTAAAATTGATATATCTTAACCTCCGTACAGTTGGATCTTCGAAAAAATCATTTTATAAATTAATCTTGTAAATCGGGAACGAGTCTCGTTGTCGAGAGGGGCACTTTATTAGATTTTTCTAATCCTGACTTGCATGATGAAATTTAAATTTTTTTTAATAATTTTTTATTAAGACTAGAATTGATATATCTTAACATTCGTATGGTTAAATCATCGAAAAAATCATTTTAGAAATTAATCTTGTAAATCGGGAACGAGTCTCGTTGTTGGGATGGGTACTTTTACTGGATTTTTCTAATCCTGACATGCAAGATGAATTTCAAATTTTTTAATAATTTTTAATTATGACTAAAATTGATATATTTAACATCTGTACGGTTGGATCTTCGAAAAAATCATTTTAAAAATTAATCTTGTAAATCGGGAATGAGTCTCGTTGTTGGGATGAGTACTTTTACAGGATTTTTCTAATCCAGACATGCAAGATGCATTTCTAATTTTTTAATAATTTTTTCAAATGACTAAAATATATATATCTTAACATCCGTACGGTTGGATCGTCGAAGAAATTATTTTAAAAATTAATCTTGTAAATCGGGGACGAATCTCATTGTCTAGAGGAGTACTTTTACTGGATTTTTCTATCCTTACTTGCAAGATGAATTTAAAATTTATTAATAATATTTTCTTATGACTAAAATTGATATATATTAACATCCGTACGGTTGGATCTTCGAAAAAATCATTTTAAAAATTAATCTTGTAAATCGGGAATGAGTCTCGTTGTTGGGATGAGTACTTTTACAGGATTTTTCTAATCCAGACATGCAAGATGCATTTCTAATTTTTTAATAATTTTTTCAAATGACTAAAATATATATATCTTAACATCCGTACGGTTGGATCGTCGAAGAAATTATTTTAAAAATTAATCTTGTAAATCGGGAACGAGTCTCGTTGTCGAGAGGGGTCGTTCTACTGGATTTTTGTAATCCTGACTTGCAAAATGAATTTTAAATTTTTTAATAATTTTTTCTTAAGACTAGAATTGATATATCTTAACATCCGTACGGTTGGATCGTCGAAAAATTCATTTTAAAAATTAATCTTGTAAATCGGGAACGAGTCTCATTGTTGGGATGAGTACTTTTACATGATTTTTCTAATCGAGACATGCAAGATGCATTTCTAATTTTTTAATAATTTTTTCAAATGACTAAAATATATATATCTTAACATCCGTACGGTTGGATCGTCGGAAAAATTATTTTAAAAATTAATCTTGTAAATCGGGAACGAGTCTCGTCGTCTAGAGGAGTACTTTTACTACATTTTTCTATCCTTACTTGCAAGATGAATTTAAAATTTATTAATAATTTTTTCTTATGACTAAAATCGATATATATTAACATCTGTACGGTTGGAACGTCGAAAAAAATCAGTTTAAAAATTAATCTTGTAAATCGGGAATGAGTCTCGTTGTCGAGAGGGGCACTTTATTGGATTTTTCTAATCCTGACTTGCAAGATGAATTTTAAATTTTTTAATAATTTTTTCTTAAGACTAGAATTGATATATCTTAACATTCGTACGGTTAAATCGTCGAAAAAATCATTTTGAAATTAATCTTGTAAATCGGGAACGAGTCTCGTTGTTGGGATGGGTACTTTTACTGGATTTTTCTAATCCTGACATGCAAGATGAATTTCAAATTTTTAAATAATTTTTAATTATGACTAAAATTGATATATTTTAACATCTGTACGGTTGGATCGTCGAAAAAATCATTTTAAAAATTAATCTTGTAAATCGGGAACGAGTCTCGTTGTTGGGATGAGTACTTTTACAGGATTTTTCTAATCCAGACATGCAAGATGCATTTCTAATTTTTTAATAATTTTTTCAAATGACTAAAATATATATATCTTAACATCCGTACGGTTGGATCGTCGAAAAAATTATTTTAAAAATTAATCTTGTAAATCGGGAACGAGTCTCGTTGTCTAGAGGAGTACTTTTACTGGATTTTTCTATCCTTACTTGCAAGATGAATTTAAAATTTATTAATAATTTTTTATTATGACTAAAATCGATATATATTAACATCCGTACAGTTGGATCGTTGAAAAAATCAGTTTATAAATTAATCTTGTAAATCAGTAACGAGTCTCGTTGTTGGGATGAGTACTTTTACTGGATTTTTCTAATCCTGACATGCAAGATGAATTTAAAATTTTTTAATAATTTTTTCTTATGACTTAAATTGATATATCTTAACATCCGTATGGTTGGATCGTCGAAAAAATTATTTTAAAAATTAATCTTGTAAATCGGGAACGAGTCTCGTTGTCTAGAGGAGTACTTTTACTGGATTTTTCTATCCTTACTTGCAAGATGAATTTAAAATTTATTAATAATTTTTTCTTATGACTAAAATTGATATATATTAACATCCGTACGGTTGGATCGTCGAAAAAATCAGTTCAAAAATTAATCTTGTAAATCAGTAACGAGTCTCGTTGTTGGGATGAGTACTTTTACTGGATTTTTCTAATTCTGACATGCAAAATGAATTTCAAATTTTTTAATAATTTTTCTATATGACTAAAATTGATATATCTTAACATCCGTACGGTTGGATCTTCGAAAAAATCATTTTAAAAATTAATCTTGTAAATCGGGAACGAGTCTCGTTGTTAGGATGAGTACTTTTACAGGATTTTTCCAATCCAGACATGCAAGATGCATTTCAAATTTTTTAATAATTTTTTCTTAAGACTAGAATTGATATATCTTAACATTCGTACAGTTAAATCGTCGAAAAAATCATTTTAGAAATTAATCTTGTAAATCGGGAACGAGTCTCGTTGTTGGGATAGGTACTTTTACATGATTTTTCAAATGCTTACTTGCAAGATGAATTTAAAATTTATTAATATTTTTTTCTTAAGACTAAAATTGATATATATTAACATCCGTACGGTTGGATCGTCGAAAAAATCAGTTTAAAAATTAATCTTGTAAATCAGGAACGAATCTCGTTGTCGGGAGGGGTACTTTTACTGGATATTTCTAATCCTGATGTGCATGATGAATTTTAAATTTTTTAATAGTTTTTTCAAATGACTAAAATTGATATATCTTAACATTCGCACAGTTGGATCGTCGAAAATATTATTTTAAAAATTAATCTTGTAAATCGGGAACGAGTCTCGTTGTCGAGAGGGGCCGTTCTACTGGATTTTTCTAATCCTGACTTGCAAGATGAATTTTAAATTTTTTAATAATTTTTTCTTAAGACTAGAATTGATATATCTTAACATTCGTACGGTTAAATCGTTGAAAAAATCATTTTAGAAATTAATCTTGTAAATCGGGAATGAGTCTCGTTGTTGGGATGAGTACTTTTACTTGATTTTTCTAATCCTGACATGCAAGATGAATTTAAATTTTTTTAATAATTTTTCCTTATGACTATAATTGATATATCTTAACATCCGTACGGTTGGATCGTCAAAAAAAATCATTTTAAAAATTAATCTTGTAAATCGGGAACGAGTCTCGTTGTTGGGATGAGTACTTTTACAGGATTTTTCTAATCGAGACATGCAAGATGCATTTCTAATTTTTTAATAATTTTTTCAAATGACTAAAATATATATATCTTAACATCCGTACGGTTGGATCTTCGAAAAAATTATTTTAAAAATTAATCTTGTAAATCGGGAACGAGTCTCGTTGTCGAGAGGGGTCGTTCTACTGGATTTTTCTAATCCTGACTTGCAAAATGAATTTTAAATTTTTTAATAATTTTTTCTTAAGACTAGAATTGATATATCTTAACATTCGTACGGTTAAGTCGTCGAAAAAATCATTTTAGAAATTAATCTTGTAAATCGGGAACGAGTCTCGTTGTTGGGATGGGTACTTTTACTTGAATTTTCTAATCCTGACATGCAAGATGAATTTAAATTTTTTTAATAATTTTTCCTTATGACTAAAATTGATATATCTTAACATCCGTATGGTTGGATCATCGAAAAAATCATTTTAAAAATTAATCTTGTAAATCGGGAACGAGTCTCGTTGTTGGGATGAGTACTTTTACAGGATTTTTCTAATCGAGACATGCAAGATGCATTTCTAATTTTTTAATAATTTTTTCAAATGACTAAAATATATATATCTTAACATCCGTACGGTTGGATCGTCGGAAAAATTATTTTAAAAATTAATCTTGTAAATCGGGAACGAGTCTTGTTGTCTAGAGGAGTACTTTTACTGGATTTTTCTATCCTTACTTGCAAGATGAATTTAAAATTTATTAATAATTTTTTCTTATGACTAAAATTGATATATATTAACATTCGTACGGTTGGATCGTCGAAGAAATCAGTTTAAAAATTAATCTTGTAAATCAGGAACGAGTCTCGTTGTCGGGAGGGGTACTTTTACTGGATATTTCTAATCCTGATGTGCAAGATGAATTTTAAATTTTTTAATAATTTTTTCAAATGACTAAAATTGATATATCTTAACCTCCGTACAGTTGGATCTTCGAAAAAATCATTTTATAAATTAATCTTGTAAATCGGGAACGAGTCTCGTTGTCGAGAGGGGCACTTTATTAGATTTTTCTAATCCTGACTTGCATGATGAAATTTAAATTTTTTTTAATAATTTTTTATTAAGACTAGAATTGATATATCTTAACATTCGTATGGTTAAATCATCGAAAAAATCATTTTAGAAATTAATCTTGTAAATCGGGAACGAGTCTCGTTGTTGGGATGGGTACTTTTACTGGATTTTTCTAATCCTGACATGCAAGATGAATTTCAAATTTTTTAATAATTTTTAATTATGACTAAAATTGATATATTTTAACATCTGTACGGTTGGATCTTCGAAAAAATCATTTTAAAAATTAATCTTGTAAATCGGGAATGAGTCTCGTTGTTGGGATGAGTACTTTTACAGGATTTTTCTAATCCAGACATGCAAGATGCATTTCTAATTTTTTAATAATTTTTTCAAATGACTAAAATATATATATCTTAACATCCGTACGGTTGGATCGTCGAAGAAATTATTTTAAAAATTAATCTTGTAAATCGGGGACGAATCTCATTGTCTAGAGGAGTACTTTTACTGGATTTTTCTATCCTTACTTGCAAGATGAATTTAAAATTTATTAATAATATTTTCTTATGACTAAAATTGATATATATTAACATCCGTACGGTTGGATCATCGAAAAAATCAGTTTAAAAATTAATCTTGTAAATCAGTAACGAGTCTCGTTGTTGGGATGAGTACTTTTACTGGATTTTTCTAATCCTGACATGCCAGATGAATTTCAAATTTTTTAATAATTTTTCCTAATGGCTAAAATTGATATATCTTAATATCCGTACGGTTGGATCGTCGAAAAAATTATTTTAAAAATTAATCTTGTAAATCGGGAACGAGTCTCGTTGTTGGCATGAGTACTTTTACAGGATTTTTCTAATCCTGACATGCAAGATGAATTTCAAATTTTTTAATAGTTTTTTCAAATGACTAAAATTGATATATCTTAACATCCGTACGGTTGGATCGTCGAAAAAATTATTTTAAAAATTAATCTTGTAAATCGGGAACGAGTCTCGTTGTCGAGAGGGGCCGTTCTACTGGATTTTTCTAATCCTGACTTGCAAGATGAATTTTAAATTTTTTAATAATTTTTTCTTAAGACTAGAATTGATATATCTTAACATTCATACGGTTAAATCGTCGAAAAAATCATTTTAGAAATTAATCTTGTAAATCGGGAACGAGTCTCGTTGTTGGGATGGGTACTTTTACTTGATTTTTCTAATCCTGACATGCAAGATGAATTTAAATTTTTTTAATAATTTTTCCTTATGACTAAAATTGATATATCTTAACATCCGTACGGTTGGATCGTCGAAAAAATCATTTTAAAAATTAATCTTGTAAATCGGGAACGAGTCTCGTTGTTGGGATGAGTACTTTTACAGGATTTTTCTAATCGAGACATGCAAGATGCATTTCTAATATTTTAATAATTTTTTCAAATGACTAAAATATATATATCTTAACATCCGTACGGTTGGATCGTCGGAAAAATTATTTTAAAAATTAATCTTGTAAATCGGGAACGAGTCTTGTTGTCTAGAGGAGTACTTTTACTGGATTTTTCTATCCTTACTTGCAAGATGAATTTAAAATTTATTAATAATTTTTTCTTATGACTAAAATTGATATATTTTAACATTTGTACGGTTTGATCGTCGAAAAAATCAGTTTAAAAATTAATCTTGTAAATCAGGAACGAGTCTCGTTGTCGGGAGGGGTACTTTTACTGGATATTTCTAATCCTGATGTCCAAGATCAATTTTAAATTTTTTAATAATTTTTTCAAATGACTAAAATTGATATATCTTAACATCCGTACTGTTGGATCTTCGAAAAAATCATTTTAAAAATTAATCTTGTAAATCGGGAACAAGTCACGTTGTCGAGAGGGGCACTTTATTAGATTTTTCTAATCCTGACTTGCATGATGAATTTTAAATTTTTTAATAATTTTTTATTAAAACTATAATTGATATATCTTAACAATCGTACGGTTAAATCATCGAAAAAATCATTTTAGAAATTAATCTTGTAAATCGGGAACGAGTCTCGTTGTTGGGATGGGTACTTTTACTGGATTTTTCTAATCCTGACATGCAAGATGAATTTCAAATTTTTTAATAATTTTTAATTATGACTAAAATTGATATATTTTAACATCTGTACGGTTGGATCTTCGAAAAAATCATTTTAAAAATTAATCTTGTAAATCGGGAATGAGTCTCGTTGTTGGGATGAGTACTTTTACAGGATTTTTCTAATCCAGACATGCAAGATGCATTTCTAATTTTTTAATAATTTTTTCAAATGACTAAAATATATATATCTTAACATCCGTACGGTTGGATCGTCGAAGAAATTATTTTAAAAATTAATCTTGTAAATCGGGGACGAATCTCATTGTCTAGAGGAGTACTTTTACTGGATTTTTCTATCCTTACTTGCAAGATGAATTTAAAATTTATTAATAATATTTTCTTATGACTAAAATTGATATATATTAACATCCGTACGGTTGGATCATCGAAAAAATCAGTTTAAAAATTAATCTTGTAAATCAGTAACGAGTCTCGTTGTTGGGATGAGTACTTTTACTGGATTTTTCTAATCCTGACATGCCAGATGAATTTCAAATTTTTTAATAATTTTTCCTAATGGCTAAAATTGATATATCTTAATATCCGTACGGTTGGATCGTCGAAAAAATTATTTTAAAAATTAATCTTGTAAATCGGGAACGAGTCTCGTTGTTGGCATGAGTACTTTTACAGGATTTTTCTAATCCTGACATGCAAGATGAATTTCAAATTTTTTAATAGTTTTTTCAAATGACTAAAATTGATATATCTTAACATCCGTACGGTTGGATCGTCGAAAAAATTATTTTAAAAATTAATCTTGTAAATCGGGAACGAGTCTCGTTGTCGAGAGGGGCCGTTCTACTGGATTTTTCTAATCCTGACTTGCAAGATGAATTTTAAATTTTTTAATAATTTTTTCTTAAGACTAGAATTGATATATCTTAACATTCATACGGTTAAATCGTCGAAAAAATCATTTTAGAAATTAATCTTGTAAATCGGGAACGAGTCTCGTTGTTGGGATGGGTACTTTTACTTGATTTTTCTAATCCTGACATGCAAGATGAATTTAAATTTTTTTAATAATTTTTCCTTATGACTAAAATTGATATATCTTAACATCCGTACGGTTGGATCGTCGAAAAAATCATTTTAAAAATTAATCTTGTAAATCGGGAACGAGTCTCGTTGTTGGGATGAGTACTTTTACAGGATTTTTCTAATCGAGACATGCAAGATGCATTTCTAATATTTTAATAATTTTTTCAAATGACTAAAATATATATATCTTAACATCCGTACGGTTGGATCGTCGGAAAAATTATTTTAAAAATTAATCTTGTAAATCGGGAACGAGTCTTGTTGTCTAGAGGAGTACTTTTACTGGATTTTTCTATCCTTACTTGCAAGATGAATTTAAAATTTATTAATAATTTTTTCTTATGACTAAAATTGATATATTTTAACATTTGTACGGTTTGATCGTCGAAAAAATCAGTTTAAAAATTAATCTTGTAAATCAGGAACGAGTCTCGTTGTCGGGAGGGGTACTTTTACTGGATATTTCTAATCCTGATGTCCAAGATCAATTTTAAATTTTTTAATAATTTTTTCAAATGACTAAAATTGATATATCTTAACATCCGTACTGTTGGATCTTCGAAAAAATCATTTTAAAAATTAATCTTGTAAATCGGGAACAAGTCACGTTGTCGAGAGGGGCACTTTATTAGATTTTTCTAATCCTGACTTGCATGATGAATTTTAAATTTTTTAATAATTTTTTATTAAAACTATAATTGATATATCTTAACAATCGTACGGTTAAATCGTCGAAAAAATCATTTTAGAAATTAATCTTGTAAATCGGGAACGAGTCTCGTTGTTGGGATGGGTACTTTTACTGGATTTTTCTAATCCTGACATGCAAGATGAATTTCAAATTTTTTAATAATTTTTAATTATGACTAAAATTGATATATTTTAACATCTGTACGATTGGATCGTCGAAAAAATCATTTTAAAAATTAATCTTGTAAATCGGGAACGAGTCTCGTTGTTGGGATGAGTACTTTTACAGGATTTTTCTAATCCAGACATGCAAGATACATTTCTAATTTTTTAATAATTTTTTCAAATGACTAAAATATATATATCTTAACATCCGTATGGTTGGATCGTCGAAGAAATTATTTTAAAAATTAATCTTGTAAATCGGGGACGAGTCTCGTTGTCTAGAGGAGTACTTTTACTGGATTTTTCTATCCTTACTTGCAAGATGAATTTAAAATTTATTAATAATTTTTTCTTATGACTAAAATTGATATATATTAACATCCGTACGGTTGGATCATCGAAAAAATCAGTTTAAAAATTAATCTTGTAAATCAGTAACGAGTCTCGTTGTTGGGATGAGTACTTTTACTGGATTTTTCTAAGCCTGACATGCCAGATGAATTTCAAATTTTTTAATAATTTTTCCTTATGACTAAAATTGATATATCTTAACATCTGTACGGTTGGATCGTCGAAAAAATTATTTTAAAAATTAATCTTGTAAATCGGGAACGAGTCCCGTTGTCTAGAGGAGTACTTTTACTGGATTTTTCTATCCTTACTTGCAAGATGAATTTAAAATTTATTAATAATTTTTTCTTATGACTAAAATTGATATATATATTAACATCCGAACGGTTGGATCGTCGAAAAAATTAGTTCAAAAATTAATCTTGTAAATCAGTAACGAGTCTCGTTGTTGGGATGAGTACTTTTACTGCATTTTTCTAATCCTGGCATGCAAGATGAATTTCAAATTTTTTAATAATTTTTCCTTATGACTAAAATTGATATATCTTAACATCCGTACAATTGGATCATCAAAAAAATTATTTTAAAAATTAATCTTGTAAATTGTGAACGAGTCTCGTTGTTGGGATGAGTACTTTTTCAGGATTTTTCTAATCCTGACATGCAAGATGAATTTCAAATTTTTTAATAGTTTTTTCAAATGACTAAAATTGATATATCTTAACATCCGTACGGTTGGATCGTCGATAAAATTATTTTAAAAATTAATCTTGTAAATCGGGAACGAGTCTCGTTGTCGAGAGGGGCAGTTCTACTGGATTTTTCTAATCCTGACTTGCAAGATGAATTTTAAATTTTTTAATAATTTTTTATTAAGACTAGAATTGATATATCTTAACATTCGTACAGTTAAATCATCGAAAAAATCATTTTAGAAATTAATCTTGTAAATCGGGAACGAGTCTCGTTGTTGGGATGTGTACTTTTACTTGATTTTTCTAATCCTGACATGCAAGATGAATTTAAATTTTTTTAATAATTTTTCCTTATGACTAAAATTGATATATCTTAACATCCGTACGGTTGGATCGTCGAAAAAATCATTTTAAAAATTAATCTTGTAAATCGGGAACGAGTCTCGTTGTTAGGATGAGTACTTTTACAGAATTTTTCTAATCCAGACATGCAAGATGCATTTCAAATTTTTTAATAATTTTTTCAAATGACTAAAATATATATATCTTAACATTCGTACGGTTGGATCGTCGAAAAAATCATTTTAAAAATTAATCTTGTAGATCGGGAACGAGTCTCGTTGTTGGGATGAGTACTTTTACAGGATTTTTCTACTCCAGACATGCAAGATGCATTTCTAATTTTTTAATAATTTTTTCAAATGACTAAAATATATATATCTTAACATCCGTACGGTTGGATCGTCGAAGAAATTATTGTAAAAATTAATCTTGTAAATCGGGGACGAGTCTCGTTGTCTAGAGGAGTACTTTTACTGGATTTTTCTATCCTTACTTGCAAGATGAATTTAAAATTTATTAATAATTTTTTCTTATGACTAAAATTGATATATATTAACATCCGTACGGTTGGATCATCGAAAAAATCAGTTTAAAAATTAATCTTGTAAATCAGTAACGAGTCTCGTTGTTGGGATGAGTACTTTTACTGGATTTTTCTAATCCTGACATGCCAGATGAATTTCAAATTTTTTAATAATTTTTCCTTATGACTAAAATTGATATATCTTAATATCCGTACGGTTGGATCGTCGAAAAAATTATTTTAAAAATTAATCTTGTAAATCGGGAACGAGTCTCGTTGTTGGCATGAGTACTTTTACAGGATTTTTCTAATCCTGACATGCAAGATGAATTTCAAATTTTTTAATAGTTTTTTCAAATGACTAAAATTGATATATCTTAACATCCGTACGGTTGGATCGTCGAAAAAATTATTTTAAAAATTAATCTTGTAAATCGGGAACGAGTCTCGTTGTCGAGAGGGGCCGTTCTACTGGATTTTTCTAATCCTGACTTGCAAGATGAATTTTAAATTTTTTAATAATTTTTTCTTAAGACTAGAATTGATATATCTTAACATTCGTATGGTTAAATCGTCGAAAAAATCATTTTAGAAATTAATCTTGTAAATCGGGAACGAGTCTCGTTGTTGGGATGGGTACTTTTACTTGATTTTTCTAATCCTGACATACAAGATGAATTAAAATTTTTTTAATAATTTTTCCTTATGACTAAAATTGATATATCTTAACATTCGTACGGTTGGATCGTCGAAAAAATCATTTTAAAAATTAATCTTGTAAATCGGGAACGAGTCTCGTTGTTGGGATGAGTACTTTTACAGGATTTTTCTAATCGAGACATGCAAGATGCATTTCTAATTTTTTAATAATTTTTTCAAATGACTAAAATATATATATCTTAACATCCATACGGTTGGATCGTCGGAAAAATTATTTTAAAAATTAATCTTGTAAATCGGGAACGAGTCTTGTTGTCTAGAGGAGTACTTTTACTGGATTTTTCTATCCTTACTTGCAAGATGAATTTAAAATTTATTAATAATTTTTTCTTATGACTAAAATTGATATATTTTAACATTCGTACGGTTTGATCGTCGAAAAAATCAGTTTAAAAATTAATCTTGTAAATCAGGAACGAGTCTCGTTGTCGGGAGGGGTACTTTTACTGGATATTTCTAATCCTGATGTCCAAGATGAATTTTAAAATTTTTAATAATTTTTTCAAATGACTAAAATTGATATATCTTAACATCCGTACAGTTGGATCTTTGAAAAAATCATTTTAAAAATTAATCTTGTAAATCGGGAACGAGTCTCGTTGCCGAGAGGGGCACTTTATTAGATTTTTCTAATCCTGACTTGCATGATGAATTTTAAATTTTTTAATAATTTTTTATTAAGACTAGAATTGATATATCTTAACATTCGTACGGTTAAATCGTCGAAAAAATCATTTTAGAAATTAATCTTATAATCGGGAACGAGTCTCGTTGTTGGGATGGGTACTTTTACTGGATTTTTCTAATCCTAACATGCAAGATGAATTTCAAATTTTTTAATAATTTTTAATTATGACTAAAATTGATATATTTTAACATCTGTACGGTTGGATCGTCGAAAAAATTATTTTAAAAATTAATCTTGTAAATCGGGAACGAGTCTCGTTGTTGGGATGAGTACTTTTACAGGATTTTTCTAATCCAGACATGCAAGATGCATTTCTAATTTTTTAATAATTTTTTCAAATGACTAAAATATATATATCTTAACATCCGTACAGTTGGATCATCGAAGAAATTATTTTAAAAATTAATCTTGTAAATCGGGGACGAGTCTCGTTGTCTAGAGGAGTACTTTTACTGGATTTTTCTATCCTTACTTGCAAGATGAATTTAAAATTTATTAATAATTTTTTATTATGACTAAAATTGATATATATTAACATCCGTACGGTTGGATCATCGAAAAAATCAGTTTAAAAATTAATCTTGTAAATCAGTAACGAGTCTCGTTGTTGGGATGAGTACTTTTACTGGATTTTTCTAATCCTGACATACCAGATGAATTTCAATTTTTTTAATAATTTTTCCTTATGACTAAAATTGATATATCTTAACATCCGTATGGTTGGATCGTCGAAAAAATTATTTTAAAAATTAATCTTGTAAATCGGGAACGAGTCCCGTTGTCTAGAGGAGTACTTTTACTGGATTTTTCTATCCTTACTTGCAAGATGAATTTAAAATTTATTAATAATTTTTTCTTATGACTAAAATTGATATATATTAACAGCCGAACGGTTGGATCGTCGAAAAAATCAGTTCAAAAATTAATCTTGTAAATCAGTAACGAGTCTCGTTGTTGGGATGAGTACTTTTACTGGATTTTTCTAATCCTGACATGCAAGATGAATTTCAAAATTTTTAATAATTTTTCCTTATGACTAAAATTGATATATCTTAACATCCGTACAATTGGATCGTCAAAAAAATCATTTTAAAAATCAATCTTGTAAATCGGGAACGAGTCTCGTTGTTGGGATGAGTACTTTTACAGGATTTTTCTAACCCTGACATGCAAGATGAATTTCAAATTTTTTAATAGTTTTTTGAAATGACTAAAATTGATATATCTTAACATCCGTACGGTTGGATCGTCGAAAAAATTATTTTAAAAATTAATCTTGTAAATCGGGAACGAGTCTCGTTGTCGAGAGGGGCAGTTCTACTGGATTTTTCTAATCCTGACTTGCAAGATGAATTTTAAATTTTTTAATAATTTTTTATTAAGACTAGAATTGATATATCTTAACATTCATACCCTTAAATCATCGAAAAAATCATTTTAGAAATTAATCTTGTAAATCGGGAACGAGTCTCGTTGTTGGGATGGGTACTTTTACTTGATTTTTCTAATCCTGACATGCAAGATGAATTTAAATTTTTTTAATAATTTTTCCTTATGACTAAAATTGATATATCTTAACATCCGTACGGTTGTATCATCAAAAAAATCATTTTAAAAATTAATCTTGTAAATCGGGAACGAGTCTCGTTGTTAGGATGAGTACTTTTACAAGATTTTTCTAATCCAGACATGCAAGATGCATTTCAAATTTTTTAATAATTTTTTCAAATGACTAAAATATATATATCTTAACATTCGTACGGTTGGATCGTCGAAAAAATCATTTTAAAAATTAATCTTATAAATCGGGAACGAGTCTCGTTGTTGGGATGAGTACTTTTACAGGATTTTTCTAATCCAGACATGCAAGATGCATTTCAAATTTTTTAATAATTTTTTCAAATGACTAAAATATATATATCTAAACATCCGTACGGTTGGATCGTCGAAAAAATTATTTTAAAAATTAATCTTGTAAATCGGGAACGAGTCTCGTTGTCTAGAGGAGTACTTTTACTGGATTTTTCTATCCTTACTTGCGAGATGAATTTAAAATTTATTAATAATTTTTTCTTATGACTAAAATTAATATATAATAACATCCGTACGGTTGGATCATCGAAAAAATCAGTTTAAAAATTAATCTTGTAAATCAGGAACGAGTCTCGTTGTCGGGAGGGGTACTTTTACAGGATATTTCTAATCCTGATGTGCAAGATGAATTTTAAATTTTTTAATAATTTTGTCAAATGACTAAAATTGATATATCTTAACATCCGTACAGTTGGATCTTCAAAAAAATCATTTTAAAAATTAATCTTGTAAATCGGGAACGAGTCTCGTTGTCGAGAGGGGCACTTTTACTGGATTTTTCTAATACTGACTTGCAAGATGAATTTTAAATTTTTTAATAATTTTTTCTTAAGACTAGAATTGATATATCTTAATATTCGTATGGTTAAATCGTCGAAAAAATCATTTTAGAAATTAATCTTGTAAATCGGGAACGAGTCTCATTGTTGGGATGGGTACTTTTACAGGATTTTTCTAATCCTGACATGCAAGATGAATTTCAAATTTTTTAATAATTTTTCATGATGACTAAAATTGATATATCTTAACATCTGTACGGTTGGATCGTCGAAAAAATCATTTTAAAAATTAATCTTTTAAATCGGTAACGAGTCTCGTTGTTGGGATGAGTACTTTTACAGGATTTTTCTAATCCAGACATGCAAGATGCATTTCAAATATTTTAATAATTTTTTCAAATGACTAAAATATATATATCTTAACATCCGTATGGTTGGATTGTCGAAAAAATTATTTTAAAAATTAATCTTGTAAATCGGGAACGAGTCTCGTTGTCTAGAGGAGTACTTTTACTGGATATTTCTATCCTTACTTGCAAGATGAATTTAAAATTTATTAATAATTTTTTCTTATGACTAAAATTGATATATATTAACATCCGTACAGTTGGATCGTCTAAAAAATCAGTTTAAAAATTAATCTTGTAAATCAGGAACGAGTCTCGTTGTTGGGATGAGTACTTTTACTGGATTTTTCTAATCCTGACATGCAAGATGAATTTCAAATTTTTTAATATTTTTTCCTTATGACTAAAATTGATATATCTTAACATCCGTACGGTAGGATCATCGAAAAAAATATTTTAAAAATTAATCTTGTAAATCGGGAACGAGTCTCGTTGTTGGGATGAGTACTTTTACAGGATATTTCTAATCCTGACATGCAAGATGAACTTCAAATTTTTTAATAGTTTTTTCAAATGAATAAAATTGATATATCTTAACATCCGTACGGTTGGATCATTGAAAAAAATATTTTAAAAATTAATTTTGTAAATCGGGAACGAGTCTCGTTGTCGAGAGGAGTACTTTTACAGGATTTTTCTATCCTTACTTGCAAGATGAATTTAAAATTTATTAATAATTCTTTCTTATGACTAAAATTGATATATATTAAAATCCGTACGGTTGGATCGTCGAAAAACTTAGTTTAAAAATTAATCTTGTAAATCAGGAACTAGTCTTGTTGTCAAGATGGGTACTTTTACAGGATATTTTTAATCCTGATGTGCAAGATGAATTTTAAATTTATTAATAATTTTTTCAAATGACTAATATTCATATATCTTAACATCCGTATGGTTGGATCTTCGAAAAAATCATTTTAAAAATTAATCTTGTAAATCGGGAACGAGTCTCGTTGTCCAGAGGGGCACTTTTTATGGATTTTTCTAATCCTGACTTGCAAGATGAATTTTAAATTTTTTAATAATTTTTTCTTAAGACTAGAATTGATATATCTTAACATTCGTACGGTTAAATCATCGAAAAAATCATTTTAGAAATTAATCTTGTAAATCGGGAACGAGTCTCGTTGTTGGGATGGGTTTTTTACTGGATTTTTCTAATTCTGACATGCAAGATGAATTTCAAATTTTTTAATAATTTTTCCTTATGACTAAAATTGATATATCTTAACATCCGTACGGTTGGATCGTCGAAAAAATCATTTTAATAATTAATTTTGTAAATAGGGAACGAGTCTAGTTGTTGGGATGAGTACTTTTACAGGATTTTTCTAATCCTAACATGCAAGATGAATTTCAAATTTTTTAATAATTTTTCCTTATGACTAAAATTGATATATCTTAACATCCGTACGGTTGGATCGTCGAAAAAATCATTTTAAAAATTAATCTTGTAAATCGGGAACGAGTCTCGTTGTTGGGATGAGTACTTTTATAGGATTTTTCTAATCCTGACAAGCAAGATGAATTTCAAATTTTTTAATAATTTTTTCAAATGACTAAAATTGATATATCTTAACATCCGTACGGTTGGATCGTCGAAAAATTTATTTTAAAAATTAATCTTGTAAATCGGGATCGAGTCTCGTTGTCTAGAGGAGTACTTTTACTGGATTTTTCTATCCTTACTTGTAAGATGAATTTAAAATTTATTAATAATTTTTTCTTATGACTAAAATTGATATATCTTAACATCCGTACGGTTGGATCGTCGAAAAAATCGGTTTAAAAATTAATCTTTTTAAATCAGGAACGAGTCTCGTTGTCTAGAGAAGTACTTTTACTGGATTTTTCTATCCTTACTTGCATGATGAATTTAAAATTTATTAATAATTTTTTCTTATGACTAAAATTGATATATATTAACATCAGTACGGTTGGATCGTCGAAAAAATCAGTTTAAAAATTAATCTTGTAAATCAGGAACGAGTCTCGTTGTCGGGAGGGGTACTTTTACTGGATATTTCTAATCCTGATGTGCAAGATGAATTTTAAATTTTTTAATAATTTTTTCTAATTGCTAAAATTGATATATCTTAACATCCGTACAGTTGGATCTTCGAAAAAATCATTTTAAAAATTAATCTTGTAAATCGGGAACGAGTCTCGTTGTTGGGATGAGTACTTTTACTGGATTTTTCTAATCCTGACATGCAACATTAATTTCAAATTTTTTAATAATTTTGCAACATGAATTTCAAATTTTTTAATAATTTTCCCTTATGACTAAAATTGATATATCTTAACATCCGTAGGGTTGGATCGTCGAAAAAATCATTTTAAAAATTAATTTTGTAAATCGGGAACGTGTCTCGTTGTTGGGATGAGTACTTTTACAGGATTTTTCTAATCCTGACATGCAAGATGAATTTCAAATTTTTTAATAATTTTTTCAAATGACTAAAATTGATATATCTTAACATCCGTACGGTTGGATCGTCGAAAAAATATTTTAAAAATTAATCTTGTAAATCGGGAACGAGTCTTGTTGTATAGAGGAGTACTTTTACTGGATTTTTCTATCCTTACTTGCAAGATGAATTTCAAATTTTTTAATAATTTTTTCAAATGACTAAAATTGATATTTCTTAACATCCGTACGGTTGGATTGTCGAAAAAATTATTTTAAAAATTAATCTTGTAAATCGGGAACGAGTCTCGTTGTCTAGAGGAGTAGTTTTACTGGATTTTTCTATCCTTACTTGCAAGATGAATTTAAAATTTATTAATATTTTTTCATATGACTAAAATTGATATATAATAACATCCGTACGGTTGGATCGTCGAAAAAATCAGTTTAAAAATTAATCTTGTAAATCAGGAACGAGTCTCGTTGTTGGGATGGGTACTTTTACTGGATTTTTCTAATCCTGACATGCAAGATGAATTTCAAATTTTTTAATAATTTTTCCTTATGACTAAAATTGATATATCTTAACATCCGTACGGTTGGATCGTCGAAAAAATCAGTTTAAAAATTAATCTTGTAAATCAGGAACGAGTCTCGTTGTCTAGAGGAGTACTTTTACTGGATATTTCTAATCCTGACATGCAAGAGGAATTTCAAATTTTTTAATAATTTTTTCAAATGACTGAAATTGATATATCTTAACATCCGTATGGTTGGATCATCGAAAAAATTATTTTAAAAATTAATCTTGTAAATCGGGAACGAGTCTCGTTGTCTAGAGGAGTACTTTTACCGGATTTTTCTATCCTTACTTGCAAGATAAATTTTAAATTTTTTAATAACTTTTTCTTAAGACTAGAATTGATATATCGTAACATCCGTACGGTTAAATCATCAAAAAAATCATTTTAAAAATTAATCTTGAAAATCGGGAACGAGTCTCGTTGTTGGGGAGGGTACTTTTACTGGATTTTTCTAATCCTGACATGCAAGATGAATTTCAATTTTTTTAATAATATTTTCTTATGACTAAAATTGATATATCTTAACATCCGTACGGTTGGATCGTCGAAAAAATCATTTTAAAAAATAATCTTGTAACTCGGGAACGCGTCTCGTTGTCGAGAGGGGCACTTTTACTGGATTTTTCTAATCCTGACTTGCAAGATGAATTTTAAATTTTTTAATAATTTTTTCTTAAGACTAGAATTGATATATCTTAACATTCGTACGGTTAAATCGTCGAAAAAATTATTTTAGAAATTAATCTTGTAAATCGGGAACGAGTCTCTTTGTTGGGATGGGTACTTTTACTGGATTTTTCTAATCCTGACATGCAAGATTAATTTCAAATTTTTTAATAATATTTTCTTATGACTAAAATTGATATATTTTAACATCCGTATGGTTGGATCATCGAAAAAATCATTTTAAAAATTAATCTCGTAAATCGGGAACGAGTCTCGTTGTCTAGAGTAGTACTTTTATTGGATTTTTCTATCCTTACATGCAAGATGAATTTAAAATTTATTAATAATTTTTTCTTATGACTAAAATTGATATATCTTAACATCCGTACAGTTGGATCTTCGAAAAAATCATTTTAAAAATTAATCTTGTAAATCGGGAACGAGTCTCGTTGTTGGGATGAGTACTTTTACTGGATTTTTCTAATCCTGACATGCAACATTAATTTCAAATTTTTTAATAATTTTGCAACATGAATTTCAAATTTTTTAATAATTTTCCCTTATGACTAAAATTGATATATCTTAACATCCGTAGGGTTGGATCGTCGAAAAAATCATTTTAAAAATTAATTTTGTAAATCGGGAACGTGTCTCGTTGTTGGGATGAGTACTTTTACAAGATTTTTCTAATCCTGACATGCAAGATGAATTTCAAATTTTTTAATAATTTTTTCAAATGACTAAAATTGATATATCTTAACATCCGTACGGTTGGATCGTCGAAAAAATATTTTAAAAATTAATCTTGTAAATCGGGAACGAGTCTTGTTGTATAGAGGAGTACTTTTACTGGATTTTTCTATCCTTACTTGCAAGATGAATTTCAAATTTTTTAATAATTTTTTCAAATGACTAAAATTGATATTTCTTAACATCCGTACGGTTGGATTGTCGAAAAAATTATTTTAAAAATTAATCTTGTAAATCGGGAACGAGTCTCGTTGTCTAGAGGAGTAGTTTTACTGGATTTTTCTATCCTTACTTGCAAGATGAATTTAAAATTTATTAATATTTTTTCATATGACTAAAATTGATATATAATAACATCCGTACGGTTGGATCGTCGAAAAAATCAGTTTAAAAATTAATCTTGTAAATCAGGAACGAGTCTCGTTGTTGGGATATGTACTTTTACTGGATTTTTCTAATCCTGACATGCAAGATGAATTTCAAATTTTTTAATAATTTTTCCTTATGACTAAAATTGATATATCTTAACATCCGTACGGTTGGATCGTCGAAAAAATCAGTTTAAAAATTAATCTTGTAAATCAGGAACGAGTCTCGTTGTCTAGAGGAGTACTTTTACTGGATTTTTCTAATCCTGACATGCAAGATGAATTTCAAATTTTTTAATAATTTTTTCAAATGACTGAAATTGATATATCTTAACATCCGTATGGTTGGATCATCGAAAAAATTATTTTAAAAATTAATCTTGTAAATCGGGAACGAGTCTCGTTGTCTAGAGGAGTACTTTTACCGGATTTTTCTATCCTTACTTGCAAGATAAATTTTAAATTTTTTAATAACTTTTTCTTAAGACTAGAATTGATATATCGTAACATCCGTACGGTTAAATCATCAAAAAAATCATTTTAAAAATTAATCTTGAAAATCGGGAACGAGTCTCGTTGTTGGGGAGGGTACTTTTACTGGATTTTTCTAATCCTGACATGCAAGATGAATTTCAATTTTTTTAATAATATTTTCTTATGACTAAAATTGATATATCTTAACATCCGTACGGTTGGATCGTCGAAAAAATCATTTTAAAAATTAATCTTGTAACTCGGGAACGCGTCTCGTTGTCGAGAGGGGCACTTTTACTGGATTTTTCTAATCCTGACTTGCAAGATGAATTTTAAATTTTTTAATAATTTTTTCCTAAGACTAGAATTGATATATCTTAACATTCGTACGGTTAAATCGTCGAAAAAATTATTTTAGAAATTAATCTTGTAAATCGGGAACGAGTCTCTTTGTTGGGATGGGTACTTTTACTGGATTTTTCTAATCCTGACATGCAAGATTAATTTCAAATTTTTTAATAATATTTTCTTATGACTAAAATTGATATATTTTAACATCCGTATGGTTGGATCATCGAAAAAATCATTTTAAAAATTAATCTCGTAAATCGGGAACGAGTCTCGTTGTCTAGAGTAGTACTTTTATTGGATTTTTCTATCCTTACATGCAAGATGAATTTAAAATTTATTAATAATTTTTTCTTATGACTAAAATTGATATATATTAACATCCGTACGGTTGGATCGTCGAAAAAATCAGTTTAAAAATTAATCTTGTAAATCAGGAACGAGTCTCGTTGTTGGGATGAATATTTTTACTGGATTTTTCAAATCCTGACATGCAAGATGAATTTCAAATTTTTTAATAATTTTTCATGATGACTAAAATTGATATATCTTAACATCTGTACGGTTGGATCGTCGAAAAAATCATTTTAAAAATTAATCTTTTAAATCGGTAACGAGTCTCGTTGTTGGGATGAGTACTTTTACAGGATTTTTCTAATCCAGACATGCAAGATGCATTTCAAATATTTTAATAATTTTTTCAAATGACTAAAATATATATATCTTAACATCCGTACGGTTGGATCGTCGAAAAAATTATTTTAAAAATTAATCTTGTAAATCGGGAACGAGTCTCGTTGTCTAGAGGAGTACTTTTACTGGATATTTCTATCCTTACTTGCAAGATGAATTTAAAATTTATTAATAATTTTTTCTTATGACTAAAATTGATATATATTAACATCCGTACAGTTGGATCGTCTAAAAAATCAGTTTAAAAATTAATCTTGTAAATCAGGAACGAATCTCGTTGTTGGGATGAGTACTTTTACTGGATTTTTCTAATCCTGACATGCAAGATGAATTTCAAATTTTTTAATATTTTTTCCTTATGACTAAAATTGATATATCTTAACATCCGTACGGTAGGATCATCGAAAAAATCATTTTAAAAATTAATCTTGTAACTCGGGAACGCGTCTCGTTGTCGAGAGGGGCACTTTTACTGGATTTTTCTAATCCTGACTTGCAAGATGAATTTTAAATTTTTTAATAATTTTTTCTTAAGACTAGAATTGATATATCTTAACATTCGTACGGTTAAATCGTCGAAAAAATTATTTTAGAAATTAATCTTGTAAATCGGGAACGAGTCTCTTTGTTGGGATGGGTACTTTTACTGGATTTTTCTAATCCTGACATGCAAGATTAATTTCAAATTTTTTAATAATATTTTCTTATGACTAAAATTGATATATTTTAACATCCGTATGGCTGGATCATCGAAAAAATCATTTTAAAAATTAATCTCGTAAATCGGGAACGAGTCTCGTTGTCTAGAGTAGTACTTTTATTGGATTTTTCTATCCTTACATGCAAGATGAATTTAAAATTTATTAATAATTTTTTCTTATGACTAAAATTGATATATATTAACATCCGTACGGTTGGATCGTCGAAAAAATCAGTTTAAAAATTAATCTTGTAAATCAGGAACGAGTCTCGTTGTTGGGATGAATATTTTTACTGGATTTTTCTAATCCTGACATGCAAGATGAATTTCAAATTTTTTAATAATTTTTCATGATGACTAAAATTGATATATCTTAACATCTGTATGGTTGGATCGTCGAAAAAATCATTTTAAAAATTAATCTTTTAAATCGGTAACGAGTCTTGTTGTTGGGATGAGTACTTTTACAGGATTTTTCTAATCCAGACATGCAAGATGCATTTCAAATATTTTAATAATTTTCTCAAATGACTAAAATATATATATCTTAACATCCGTACAGTTGGATCGTCGAAAAAATTATTTTAAAAATTAATCTTGTAAATCGGGAACGAGTCTCGTTGTCTAGAGGAGTACTTTTACTGGATATTTCTATCCTTACTTGCAAGATGAATTTAAAATTTATTAATAATTTTTTCTTATGACTAAAATTGATATATATTAACATCCGTACAGTTAGATCGTCTAAAAAATCAGTTTAAAAATTAATCTTGTAAATCAGGAACGAGTCTCGTTGTTGGGATGAGTACTTTTACTGGATTTTTCTAATCCTGACATGCAAGATGAATTTCAAATTTTTTAATATTTTTTCCTTATGACTAAAATTGATATATCTTAACATCCGTACGGTAGGATCATCGAAAAAAATATTTTAAAAATTAATCTTGTAAATCGGGAACGAGTCTCGTTGTTGGGATGAGTACTTTTACAGGATATTTCTAATCCTGACATGCAAGATGAACTTCAAATTTTTTAATAGTTTTTTCAAATGAATAAAATTGATATATCTTAACATCCGTACGGTTAAATCATCAAAAAAATCATTTTAAAAATTAATCTTGTAAATCGGGAACGAGTCTCGTTGTTGGGAAGGGTACTTTTACTGGATTTTTCTAATCCTGACATGCAAGATGAATTTCAATTTTTTTAATAATATTTTCTTATGACTAAAATTGATATATCTTAACATCCGTACGGTTGGATCGTCGAAAAAATCATTTTAAAAATTAATCTTGTAACTCGGGAACGCGTCTCGTTGTCGAGAGGGGCACTTTTACTGGATTTTTCTAATCCTGACTTGCAAGATGAATTTTAAATTTTTTAATAATTTTTTCTTAAGACTAGAATTGATATATCTTAACATTCGTACGGTTAAATCGTCGAAAAAATTATTTTAGAAATTAATCTTGTAAATCGGGAACGAGTCTCTTTGTTGGGATGGGTACTTTTACTGGATTTTTCTAATCCTGACATGCAAGATTAATTTCAAATTTTTTAATAATATTTTCTTATGACTAAAATTGATATATTTTAACATCCGTATGGTTGGATCATCGAAAAAATCATTTTAAAAATTAATCTCGTAAATCGGGAACGAGTCTCGTTGTCTAGAGTAGTACTTTTATTGGATTTTTCTATCCTTACATGCAAGATGAATTTAAAATTTATTAATAATTTTTTCTTATGACTAAAATTGATATATATTAACATCCGTACGGTTGGATCGTCGAAAAAATCAGTTTAAAAATTAATCTTGTAAATCAGGAACGAGTCTCGTTGTTGGGATGAATATTTTTACTGGATTTTTCTAATCCTGACATGCAAGATGAATTTCAAATTTTTTAATAATTTTTCATGATGACTAAAATTGATATATCTTAACATCTTTACGGTTGGATCGTCGAAAAAATCATTTTAAAAATTAATCTTTTAAATCGGTAACGAGTCTCGTTGTTGGGATGAGTACTTTTACAGGATTTTTCTAATCTAGACATGCAAGATGCATTTCAAATATTTTAATAATTTTTTCAAATGACTAAAATATATATATCTTAACATCCGTACGGTTGGATCGTCGAAAAAATCATTTTAAAAATTAATCTCGTAAATCGGGAACGAGTCTCGTTGTCTAGAGTAGTACTTTTATTGGATTTTTCTATCCTTACATGCAAGATGAATTTAAAATTTATTAATAATTTTTTCTTATGACTAAAATTGATATATATTAACATCCGTACGGTTGGATCGTCGAAAAAATCAGTTTAAAAATTAATCTTGTAAATCAGGAACGAGTCTCGTTGTTGGGATGAATATTTTTACTGGATTTTTCTAATCCTGACATGCAAGATGAATTTCAAATTTTTTAATAATTTTTCATGATGACTAAAATTGATATATCTTAACATCTGTACGGTTGGATCGTCGAAAAAATCATTTTAAAAATTAATCTTTTAAATTGGTAACGAGTCTCGTTGTTGGGATGAGTACTTTTACAGGATTTTTCTAATCCAGACATGCAAGATGCATTTCAAATATTTTAATAATTTTTTCAAATGACTAAAATATATATATCTATCCTTACTTGCAAGATAAATTTTAAATTTTTTAATAACTTTTTCTTAAGACTAGAATTGATATATCGTAACATCCGTACGGTTAAATCATCAAAAAAATCATTTTAAAAATTAATCCTGACATGCAAGATTAATAATATATCTTAACATCCGTACGGTTGGATCATCGGAAAAATTACTTTAAAAATTAATCTTGTAAATCGGGAACGAGTCTCGTAGTTGGGATGAGTACTTTTACAGGATTTTTCTAATCCTGACATGCTATACGAATTTCAAATTTTTTAACAATTTTTTCAAATGACTAAAATTGATATATCATAACATCCGTACGGTTGGATCGTCGAAAAAATTATTTTAAAAATTAATCTTGTAAATCGGGAACGAGTCTCGTTGTCTAGAAGAGTACTTTTACTGGATTTTTCTATCCTTACTTGCAAGATGAATTTTAAATTTTTTAATAATTTTTTCTTAAGACTAGAATTGATATATCTTAACATTCGTACGGTTAAATCATCGAAAAAATCATTTTAGAAATTAATCTTGTAAATCGGGAACGAGTCTCGTTGTTTGGAGGATTACATTTATTGGATTTTTCTATCCTTACTTGCAAGATGAATTTAAAATTTATTAATAATTTTTTCTTATGACTAAAATTGATATATTTTAACATCCGTACGGTTGGATCGTCGAATAAATCAGTTTAAAAATTAATCTTGTAAATCAGGAACGAGTCTCGTTGTCTAGAGGAGTACTTTTACTGGATTTTTCTAATCCTGACATGCAAGATGAATTTTAAATTTTTTAATAATTTTTTCAAATGACTAAAATTGATATATCTTAACATCCGTACGGTTGGATCATCGAAAAAATTATTTTAAAAATTAATCTTGTAAATCGGGAACGAGACTCGTTGTCTAGAGGAGTACTTTTACTGGATTTTTCTATCCTTACTTGCAAGATAAATTTTAAATTTTTTAATAATTTTTTCTTAAGACTAGAATTGATATATCGTAACATTCGTACGGTTAAATCATCGAAAAAATCATTTTAAAAATTAATCTTGTAAATCGGGAACGAGTCTCGTTGTTGGGATGGGTACTTTTACTGGATTTTTCTAATCTTGACATGCAAGATGAATTTCAATTTTTTTAATAATATTTTCTTATGACTAAAATTGATATATCTTAACATCCGTATGGTTGGATCGTCGAAAAAATCAGTTTATAGATTAATCTTGTAAATCAGGAACGAGTCTCGTTGTCTAGAGGAGTACTTTTACTGGATTTTTCTAATCCTGACATGCAAGATGAATTTCAAATTTTTTAATAGTTTTTTCAAATGACTAAAATTGATATATCATAACATCCGTACGGTTGGATCGTCGAAAAAATTATTTTAAAAATTAATATTGTAAATCGGGAACGAGTCTCGTTGTCTAGAGGAGTACTTTTACTGGATTTTTCTATCCTTACATGCAAGATAAATTTTAAATTTTTTAATAATTTTTTCTTTACACTAGAATTGATATATCGTAACATTCGTACGGTTAAATCATCGAAAAAATCATTTTAAAAATTAATCTTGTAAATCGGGAACGAGTCTCGTTGTTGGGATGGGTACTTTTATTGGATTTTTCTAATCCTGTCATGCAAGATGAATTTCAATTTTTTAATAATATTTTATTATGACTAAAATTGATATATCTTAACATTCATACGGTTGGATCGTCGAAAAAATCATTTTAAAAATTAATCTTGTAAATCGGGAACGCGTCTCGTTGTCGAGAGGGGCACTTTTACTGGATTTTTCTAATCCTGACTTGCAAGATGAATTTTAATTTTTTTAATAATTTTTTCTTAAGACTAGAATTGATATATCTTAACATTCGTACGGTTAAATCGTCGAAAAAATCATTTTAGAAATTAATCTTGTAAATCGGGAACGAGTCTCGTTGTTGGGATTGGTACTTTAACTGGATTTTTCTAATCCTGACATGCAAGATGAATTTCAAATTTTTTAAAAATATTTTCTTATGACTAAAATTGATATATCTTAACATCCATATGGTTGGATTGTTGAAAAAATCATTTTAAAAATTAATCTTGTAAATCGGGAACGAGTCTCGTTGTCTAGAGGAGTACTTTTATTGGATTTTTCTATCCTTACATGCAAGATGAATTTAAAATTTATTAATAATTTTTTCTTATGACTAAAATTGATATATATGAACATCCGTACAGTTGGATCATCGAAAAAATCAGTTTAAAAATTAATCTTGTAAATCAGGAACGAGTCTCGTTGTCTAGAGGAGTACTTTTACTGGATTTTTCTAATCCTGACATGCAAGATGAATTTCAAATTTTTTAATAATTTTTTCAAATGACTAAAATTGATATATCTTAACATCCGTACGGTTGGATCATCGAAAAAATCATTTTAAAAATTAATCTTGTAAATCGGGAACGAGTCTCGTTGTCTAGAGGAGTACTTTTACTGGATTTTTCTATCCTTACTTGCAAGATAAATTTTAATTTTTTTAATAATTTTTTCTTTACACTAGAATTGATATATCGTAACATTCGTACGGTTAAATCATCGAAAAAATCATTTTAAAAATTAATCTTGTAAATCGGGAACGAGTCTCGTTGTTGGGATGGGTACTTTTACTGGATTTTTCTAATCCTCACATGCAAGATGAATTTCAATTTTTTTAATAATATTTTCTTATGACTAAAATTGATATATCTTAACATCCGTACGGTTGGATCATCGAAAAAATCATTTTAAAAATTAATCTTGTAAATCGGGAACGCGTCTCGTTGTCGAGAGGGGCACTTTTACTGGATTTTTCTAATCCTGACTTGCAAGATGAATTTTAAATTTTTTAATAATTTTTTCTTAAGACTAGAATTGATATATCTTAACATTCGTATGGTTAAATCGTCGAAAAAATCATTTTAGAAATTAATCTTGTAAATCGGGAACGAGTCTCGTTATTGGGATTGGTACTTTTACTGGATTTTTCTAATCCTGACATGCAAGATGAATTTCAAATTTTTTAAAAATATTTTCTTATGACTAAAATTGATATATCTTAACATCCGTATGGTTGGATCGTCGAAAAAATCATTTTAAAAATTAATCTTGTAAATCGGGAACGAGTCTCGTTGTCTAGAGGAGTACTTTTATTGGATTTTTCTATCCTTACATGCAAGATGAATTTAAAATTTATTAATAATTTTTTCTTATGACTAAAATTGATATATATTAACATCCGTACGGTTGGATCATCGAAAAAATCAGTTTAAAAATTAATCTTGTAAATCAGGAACGAGTCTCGTTGTCTAGAGGAGTACTTTTACTAGATTTTTCTAATCCTGACATGCAAAATGAATTTCAAATTTTTTAATAATTTTTTCAAATGACTAAAATTGATATATCTTAACATCCGTACGGTTGGATCATCGAAAAAATCATTTTAAAAATTAATCTTGTAAATCGGGAACGAGTCTCGTTGTCTAGAGGAGTACTTTTAGTGGATTTTTCTATCCTTACTTGCAAGATAAATTTTAATTTTTTTAATAATTTTTTCTTTACACTAGAATTGATATATCGTAACATTCGTACGGTTAAATCATCGAAAAAATCATTTTAAAAATTAATCTTGTAAATCGGGAACGAGTCTCGTTGTTGGGATGGGTACTTTTACTGGATTTTTCTAATCCTCACATTCAAGATGAATTTCAATTTTTTTAATAATATTTTCTTATGACTAAAATTGATATATCTTAACATCCGTACGGTTGGATCATCGAAAAAATCATTTTAAAAATTAATCTTGTAAATCGGGAACGCGTCTCGTTGTCGAGAGGGGCACTTTTACTGGATTTTTCTAATCCTGACTTGCAAGATGAATTTTAAATTTTTTAATAATTTTTTCTTAAGACTAAAATTGATATATCTTAACATTCGTACGGTTAAATCGTCGAAAAAATCATTTTAGAAATTAATCTTGTAAATCGGGAACGAGTCTCGTTATTGGGATTGGTACTTTTACTGGATTTTTCTAATCCTGACATGCAAGATGAATTTCAAATTTTTTAAAAATATTTTCTTATGACTAAAATTGATATATCTTAACATCCGTATGGTTGGATCGTCGAAAAAATCATTTTAAAAATTAATCTTGTAAATAGGGAACGAGTCTCGTTGTCTAGAGGAGTACTTTTATTGGATTTTTCTATCCTTACATGCAAGATGAATTTAAAATTTATTAATAATTTTTTCTTATGACTAAAATTGATATATATTAACATCCGTATGGTTGGATCATCGAAAAAATCAGTTTAAAAATTAATCTTGTAAATCAGGAACGAGTCTCGTTGTCTAGAGGAGTACTTTTACTGGATTTTTCTAATCCTCACATGCAAGATGAATTTCAACTTTTTTAATAATTTTTTCAAATGACTAAAATTGATATATCTTAACATCGGTACGGTTGGATCATCGAAAAAATTATTTTAAAAATTAATCTTGTAAATCGGGAACGAGTCTCGTTGTCTAGAGGAGTACTTTTACTGGATTTTTCTATCCTTACTTGCATGATGAATTTTAAATTTTTTAATAATTTTTTCTTAAGACTAGAATTGATATATCTTAACATTCGTACGGTTAAATCATCGAAAAAATCATTTTAGAAATTAATCTTGTAAATCGGGAACGAGTCTCGTTGTTTGGAGGATTACATTTATTGGATTTTTCTATCCTTACTTGCAAGATGAATTTAAAATTTATTAATAATTTTTTCTTATGAATAAAATTGATATATATTAACATCCGTACGGTTGGATCGTCGAATAAATCAGTTTAAAAATTAATCTTGTAAATCAGGAACGAGTCTCGTTGTCTAGAGGAGTACTTTTACTGGATTTTTCTAATCCTGACATGCAAGATGAATTTTAAATTTTTTAATAATTTTTTCAAATGACTAAAATTGATATATCTTAACATTCGTACGTTTGGATCATCGAAAAAATTATTTTAAAAATTAATCTTGTAAATCGGGAACGAGACTCGTTGTCTAGAGGAGTACTTTTACTGGATTTTTCTATTCTTACTTGCAAGATAAATTTTAAATTTTTTAATAATTTTTTCTTAAGACTAGAATTGATATATCGTAACATTCGTACGGTTAAATCATCGAAAAAATCATTTTAAAAATTAATCTTGTAAATCGGGAACGAGTCTCGTTGTTGGGATGGGTATTTTTACTGGATTTTTCTAATCTTGACATGCAAGATGAATTTCAATTTTTTTAATAATATTTTCTTATGACTAAAATTGATACATCTTAACATCCGTACGGTTGGATCGTCGAAAAAATCAGTTTATAGATTAATCTTGTAAATCAGGAACGAGTCTCGTTGTCTAGAGGAGTACTTTTACTGGATTTTTCTAATCCTGACATGCAAGATGAATTTCAAATTTTTTAATAGTTTTTTCAAATGACTAAAATTGATATATCATAACATCCGTACGGTTGGATCGTCGAAAAAATTATTTTAAAAATTAATCTTGTAAATCGGGAACGAGTCTCGTTGTCTAGAGGAGTACTTTTACTGGATTTTTATATCCTTACTTGCAAGATGAATTTTAAATTTTTTAATAATTTTTTCTTAAGACTAGAATTGATATATCTTAACATTCGTACGGTTAAATCATCGAAAAAATCATTTTAGAAATTAATCTTGTAAATCGGGAACGAGTCTCGTTGTCTGGAGGAGTACTTTTATTCGATTTTTCTATCCTTACTTGCAAGATGAATTTAAAATTTATTAATAATTTTTTCTTATGACTAAAATTGATATAAATTAACATCCGTACGGTTGGATCGTCGAAAAAATCAGTTTAAAAATTAATCTTGTAAATCAGGAACGAGTCTCGTTGTCTAGAGGAGTACTTTTACTGGATTTTTCTAATCCTGACATGCAAGATGAATTTCAATTTTTTTAATAATTTTTTCAAATGACTAAATTTGATATATCTTAACATCCGTACGGTTGGATCATCGAAAAAATTATTTTAAAAATTAATCTTGTAAATCGGGAACGAGTCTCGTTGTCTAGAGGAGTACTTTTACTGGATTTTTCTATCCTTACATGCAAGATAAATTTTAAATTTTTCAATAATTTTTTCTTTACACTAGAATTGATATATCGTAACATTCGTACGGTTAAATCATCGAAAAAATCATTTTAAAAATTAATCTTGTAAATCGGGAACGAGTCTCGTTGTTGGGATGGGTACTTTTACTGGATTTTTCTAATCCTGTCATGCAAGATGAATTTCAATTTTTTTAATAATATTTTCTTATGACTAAAATTGATATATCTTAACATTCATACGGTTGGATCGTCGAAAAAATCATTTTAAAAATTAATCTTGTAAATCGGGAACGCGTCTCGTTGTCGAGAGGGGCACTTTTACTGGATTTTTCTAATCCTGACTTGCAAGATGAATTTTAAATTTTTTAATAATTTTTTCTTAAGACTAGAATTGATATATCTTAACATTCGTACGGTTAAATCGTCGAAAAAAACATTTTAGAAATTAATCTTGTAAATCGGGAACGAGTCTCGTTGTTGGGATTGGTACTTTTACTGGATTTTTCTAATCCTGACATGCAAGATGAATTTCAAATTTTTTAAAAATATTTTCTTACGACTAAAATTGATATATCTTAACATCCGTATGGTTGGATCATCGAAAAAATCATTTTAAAAATTAATCTTGTAAATCGGGAACGAGTCTCGTTGTCTAGAGGAGTACTTTTATTGGATTTTTCTATCCTTACATGCAAGATGAATTTAAATTTATTAATAATTTTTTCTTATGACTAAAATTGATATATATTAACATCCGTACGGTTGGATCATCGAAAAAATCAGTTTAAATATTAATCTTGTAAATCAGGAACGAGTCTCGTTGTCTAGAGGAGTACTTTTACTGGATTTTTCTAATCCTGACATGCAAGATGAATTTCAAATTTTTTAATAATTTTTTCAAATGACTAAAATTGATATATCTTAACATCGGTACGGTTGGATCATCGAAAAAATTATTTTAAAAATTAATCTTGTAAATCGGGAACGAGTCTCGTTGTCTAGAGGAGTACTTTTACTGGATTTTTCTATCCTTACTTGCAAGATAAATTTTAATTTTTTTAATAATTTTTTCTTTAGACTAGAATTGATATATCGTAACATTCGTACGGTTAAATCATCGAAAAAATCATTTTAAAAATTAATCTTGTAAATCGGGAACGAGTCTCGTTGTTGGGATGGGTAGTTTTACTGGATTTTTCTAATCCTGACATGCAAGATGAATTTCAATTTTTTTAATAATATTTTCTTATGACTAAAATTGATATATCTTAACATCCGTACGGTTGGATCATGGAAAAAATCATTTTAAAAATTAATCTTGTAAATCGGGAACGCGTCTCGTTGTCGAGAGGGGCACTTTTACTGGATTTTTCTAATCCTGACTTGCAAGATGAATTTTATATTTTTTAATAATTTTTTCTTAAGACTAGAATTGATATATCTTAACATTCGTACGGTTAAATCGTCGAAAAAATCATTTTAAAATTAATCTTGTAAATCGGGAACGAGTCTCTTTATTGGGATTGGTACTTTTCCTGGATTTCTCTAATCCTGACATGCAAGATGAATTTCAAATTTTTTAAAAATATTTTCTTATGACTAAAATTGATATATCTTAACATCCGTACGGTTGGATCATCAAAAAAATCATTTTAAAAATTAATCTTGTAAATCGGGAACGCGTCTCGTTGTCGAGAGGGGCACTTTTACTGGATTTTTCTAATCCTGACTTGCAAGATGAATTTTATATTTTTTAATAATTTTTTCTTAAGACTAGAATTGATATATCTTAACATTCGTACGGTTAAATCATCGAAAAAATCATTTTAGAAATTAATCTTGTAAATCGGGAACGAGTCTCGTTGTTGGGATTGGTACTTTTACTGGATTTTTCTAATCCTGACATGCAAGATAAATTTCAAATTTTTTTAAAAATATTTTCTTATGACTAAAATTGATATATCTTAACATCCGTATGGTTGGATGGTCGAAAAAATCGTTTTAATAATTAATCTTGTAAATCGGGAACGAGTCTCGTTGTCTAGAGGAGTACTTTTCTTGGATTTTTCTATCCTTACATGCAAGATGAATTTAAAATTTATTAATAATTTTTTCTTATGACTAAAATTGATATATATTAACATCCGGACGGTTGGATCATCGAAAAAATCAGTTTAAAAATTAATCTTATAAATCAGGAACGAGTCTCGTTGTCTAGAGGAGTACTTTTACTTGATTTTTCTAATCCTGACATGCAAGATGAATTTCAATTTTTTTAATAATTTTTTCAAATGACTAAAATTGATATATCTTAACATCCGTACGGTTGGATCATTGAAAAAATTATTTTAAAAATTAATCTTGTAAATCGGGAACGAGTCTCGTTGTCTAGAGGAGTACTTTTACTGGATTTTTCTATCCTTACTTGCAAGATAAATTTTAATTTTTTTAATAATTTTTTCTTTAGACTAGAATTGATATATCGTAACATTCGTACGGTTAAATCATCGAAAAAATCATTTTAAAAATTAATCTTGTAAATCGGGAACGAGTCTCGTTGTTGGGATGGGTACTTTTACTGGATTTTTCTAATCCTGACATGCAAGATGAATTTCAATTTTTTTAATAATATTTTCTTATGACTAAAATTGATATATCTTAACATCCGTACGGTTGGATCGTCGAAAAAATCATTTTAAAAATTAATCTTGTAAATCGGGAACGCGTATCGTTGTCGAGAGGGGCACTTTTACTGGATTTTTCTAATCCTGACTTGCAAGATGAATTTTAAATTTTTTAATAATTTTTTCTTAAGACTAGAATTGATATATCTTAACATTCGTACAGTTAAATCGTCGAAAAAATCATTTTAGAAATTAATCTTGTAAATCGGGAACGAGTCTCGTTGTTGGGATTGGTACTTTTACTGGATTTTTCTAATCCTGACATGCAAGATGAATTTCAAATTTTTTTAAAATATTTTATTATGACTAAAATTGATATATCTTAACATCCGTATGGTTGGATCGTCGAAAAAATCATTTTAAAAATTAATCTTGTAAATCGGGAACGAGTCTCGTTGTCTAGATGAGTACTTTTATTGGATTTTTCTATCCTTACATGCAAGATGAATTTAAAATTTATTAATAATTTTTTCTTATGACTAAAATTGATATATATTAACATCCGTATGGTTGGATCGTCGAAAAAATCAGTTTAAAAATTAATCTTGTAAATCAGGAACGAGTCTCGTTGTTGGGATGAATACTTTTACTGGATTTTTCTAATCCTGACATGCAAGATGAATTTCAAATTTTTTAATAATTTTTCCTTATGACTAAAATTGATATATCTTAACATCCGTACGGTTGGAGCGTCGAAAAAATTATTTTAAAAATTAATCTTGTAAATCGGGAACGAGTCTCGTTGTTGGGATGAGTACTTTTACAGGATTTTTCTAATCCTGACATGCTATATGAATTTCAAATTTTTTAACATTTTTTTCAAATGACTAAAATTGATATATCATAACATCCATACATTTGGATCGTCGAAAAATTCATTTTAGAAATTAATCTTGTAAATCGGGAACGAGTCTCGTTGTCTAGAGGAGTACTTTTATTGGATTTTTCTATCCTTACTTGCAAGATGAATTTTAAATTTTTTAATAATTTTTTCTGAAGAGTAGAATTGATATATCTTAACATTCGTACGGTTAAATCGTCGAAAAAATCATTTTAGAAATTAATCTTGTAAATCGGGAACGAGTCTCGTTGTTGGGATGGGTACTTTTACTGGATTTTTCTAATCCTGACATGCAAGATGAATATCAAATTTTTTAATAATATTTTATTATGACTAAAATTGATATATCTTAACATCTGTATGGTTGGATCGTCAAAAAAATCATTTTAAAAATTAATCTTATAAATCGGGAACGAGTCTCGTTGTTGGGATGAGTACCTTTATAGGATTTTTCTAATCCTGACATGCAAGATGAATTTTAAATTTTTTAATAATTTTTTCAAATGACTAAAATTGATATATCTTAACATCCGTACGGTTGGATCGTCGAAAAAATTATTTTAAAAACTAATCTTGTAAATCGGGAATGAGTCTTGTTGTGTAGAATAGTACTTTTACTGGATTTTTCTATCTTTACTTGCAAGATGAATTTAAAATTTATTAATAATTTTTTCTTATGACTAAAATTGATATATATTAACATCCGTACGGTTGGATCGTTGAAAAAATCAGTTTAAAAATTAATCTTGTAAATCAGGAACGAGTCTCGTTGTCGGGAGGAGTAGTTTTACTGGATATTTCTAATCCTGATGTGCAAGATGAATTTTAAATTTTTTAATAATTTTTTCAAATGACTAAAATTGATATATCTTAACATCCGTACGGTTGGATCTTTGAAAAAATCATTTTAAAAATTAATCTTGTAAATCGGGAACGAGTCTCGTTGTCGAGAGGGGCACTTTTACTGGATTTTTCTAATCCTGACTTGCAAGATGAATTTTAATATTTTAATAATTTTTTCTTAAGACTAGAATTGATATATCTTAACATTCGTACGTTTAAATCGTCGAAAAAATCATTTTAGAAATTAATCTTGTAAATCGGGAACGAGTCTCGTTGTTGAGATGAGTACTTTTACAGGATTTTTCTAATCTTGACATGCAAAATGAATTTCAAATTTTTTAATAATTTTTTCAAATGACTAAAATTGATATATTTTAACATCCGTATGGTTGGATCTTCGAAAAAATTATTTTAAAAATTAATCTTGTAAATCGGGAACGAGTCTCGTTGTCTAGAGGAGTACTTTTACTCGATTTTTCTAATCCTGACTTGCGAGATGAATTTTAAATTTTTTAATAATTTTTTCTTAAGACTAGAATTGATATATCTTAATATTCGTACGGTTAAATCATCGAAAAAATCATTTTAGAAATTAATCTTGTAAATCGGGAACGAGTCTCGTTGTTGGGATGGGTACTTTTACTGGATTTTTCTAATCCTGACATGCAAGATGAATATTAAAATTTTTAAAAAAATTTCCTTATGACTAAAATTTATATATCATAACATCCGTACGGTTGGAATGTCGAAATAAACATTTTAAAAATTAATCTTGTAAATCGGGAACGAGTCTCGTCGTTGGGATGAGTACTTTTACAGGATTTTTCTAATCCAGACATGCAAGATGCATTTCAAATTTTTTAATAATTTTTTCAAATGACTAAAATATATATATCTTAACATCTGTATGGTTGGATCGTCGAAAAAATTATTTTAAAAATTAATCTTGTAAATCGGGAACGAGTCTCGTTGTCTAGAGGAGTACTTTTATTGGATTTTTATATCCTTACTTGCAAGATGAATTTGAAATTTATTAATATTTTTTTCTTATGACTAAAATTGATATATATTAACATCCGTACGGTTGGATCGTCGAAAAAATCAGTTTAAAAATTAATCTTGTAAATCAGGAACGAGTCTCGTTGTCGGGAGGAGTAGTTTTACTGGATATTTCTAATCCTGATGTGCAAGATGAATTTTAAATTTTTTAATAATTTTTTCAAATGACTAAAATTGATATATCTTAACATCCGTACGGTTGGATCTTCGAAAAAATCATTTTAAAAATTAATCTTGTAAATCGGGAACGAGTCTCGTTGTCGAGAGGGGAACTTTTACTGGATTTTTCTAATCCTGACTTGCAAGTTGAATTTTAATATTTTAATAATTTTTTCTTAAGACTAGAATTGATATATCTTAACATTCGTACGTTTAAATCGTCGAAAAAATCATTTTAGAAATTAATCTTGTAAATCGGGAACGAGTCTCGTTGTTGAGATGAGTACTTTTACAGGATTTTTCTAATCTTGACATGCAAAATGAATTTCAAATTTTTTAATAATTTTTTCAAATGACTAAAATTGATATATTTTAACATCCGTACGGTTGGATCGTCGAAAAAATTATTTTCAAAATTAATCTTGTAAATCGGGAAAGAGTCTCGTTGTCTAGAGGAGTACTTTTACTCGATTTTTCTAATCCTGACTTGCGAGATGAATTTTAAATTTTTTAATAATTTTTTCTTAAGACTAGAATTGATATATCTTAACATTCTTACGGTTAAATCGTCGAAAAAATCATTTTAGAAATTAATCTTGTAAATCGGGAACGAGTCTCGTTGTTGGGATGGGTACTTTTACTGGATTTTTCTAATCCTGACATGCAAGATGAATATTAAAATTTTTAAAAAAATTTCCTTATGACTAAAATTTATATATCTTAACATCTGTACGGTTGGAACGTCGAAAAAATCATTTTAAAAATTAATCTTGTAAATCGGGAACGAGTCTCGTCGTTGGGATGAGTACTTTTACAGGATTTTTCTAATCCAGACATGCAAGATGCATTTCAAATTTTTTTAAAAATTTTTCAAATGACTAAAATATATATATCTTAACATCTGTACGGTTGGATCGTCGAAAAAATTATTTTAAAAATTAATCTTGTAAATCGGGAACAAGTCTCGTTGTCTAGAGGAGTACTTTTATTGGATTTTTATATCCTTACTTGCAAGATGAATTTGAAATTTATTAATATTTTTTTCTTATGACTAAAATTGATATATATTAACATCCGTACGGTTGGATCATCTAAAAAATCAGTTTAAAAATTAATCTTGTAAATTAGGAACGAGCCTCGTTGTCGGGAGGTGTACGTTTACTCGATATTTCTAATCCTGATGTGCAAGATGAATTTTAAATTTTTTATAATTTTTTCAAATGACTAAAATTGATATATCTTAACATCCGTACGGTTGGATCTTCGAAAAAATTATTTTAAAAATTAATCTTGTAAGTCGGGAACGAGTCTCGTTATTGGGATGAGTACTTTTACAGCTTTTTCTAATCCTGACATGCAAGATGAATTTCAAATTTTTAATAATTTTTTCTTAAGACTAGAATTCATATATCTTAACATTCGTACGGTTAAATCTTCGAAAAAATCATTTTAGAAATTAATTTTGTAAATCCGGAACGAGTCTCGTTGTTGGGATGAGTACTTTTACAGGATTTTTCTAATCCTGACATGCAAGATGAATTTCAAAATTTGTAATAATTTTTCCTTATGACTAAAATTGATATATTTTAACTTACGTACGGTTGGATCGTCGAAAAAATCATTTTAAAAATTAATATTGTAAATTGGGAACGAGTCTCGTTGTTGGGATTCGTACTTTTATTGGATATTTCTAATCCTAATGTGCAAGATGAATTTCAAATTTTTTAATAATTTTTTCAAATGACTAAAATTGATATATCTTACCATCCGTACGGTTGGAACGTCGAAAAAATTATTTTAAAAATTAGTCTTGTAAATCAGGAACGAGTCTCGTTGTCTAGAGGAGTACTTTTACTAGATTTTTCTAATCCTGACTTGCAAGATGAATTTTAAATTTTTTAATAATTTTTTCTTAAGACTAGAATTGATATATCTTAACATTCGTACGGTTAAATCCTCGAAAAAATCATTTTAGAAATTAATCTTGTAAATCGGGAATGAGTCTCGTTGTTGGGATGGGTACTTTTACATGATTTTTCTAATCCTGACATGCAAGATGAATTTCAAATTTTTTAATAATTTTTCCTTATGACTAAAATTGATATATCTTAACATCCGTATGGTTGGATCGTCGAAAAAATTATTTTAAAAATTAATCTTGTAAATCGGGAACGAGTCTCGTTGTTGGGATTAGTACTTTTACAGGATTTTTCTAATCCTGACATGCAATATGAATTTCAAATTTTTTAATAATTTTTTCAAATGACTAAAATTGATATATCTTACCATCCGTACGGTTGGAACGTCGAAAAAGTTATTTTAAAAATTAATCTTGTAAATCAGGAACGAGTCTCGTTGTCTAGAGGAGTACTTTTACTGGATTTTTCTAATCCTGACTTGCAAGATGAATTTTAAATTTTTTAATAATTTTTTCTTAAGACTAGAATTGATATATCTTAACATTCGTACGGTTAAATCGTCGAAAAAATCATTTTAGAAATTAATCTTGTAAATCGGGAACGAGTCTCGTTGTTGGGATGGGTACTTTTACAGGATTTTTCTAATCCTCACATGCAAGATGAATTTCAAATTTTTTAATAATTTTTCCTTATGACTAAAATTGATATATCTTAACATCCGTACGGTTGGATCGTCGAAAAAATTATTTTAAAAATTAATCTTGTAAATCGGGAACGAGTCTCGTTGTTGGGATTAGTACTTTTACAGGATTTTTCTAATCCTGACATGCAATATGCATTTCAAATTTTTTAATAATTTTTTCAAATGACTAAAATTGATATATCTTACCATCCGTACGGTTGGAACGTCGAAAAAATTATTTTAAAAATTAATCTTGTAAATCGGGAACGAGTCTCGTTGTCTAGAGGAGTACTTTTACTGGATTTTTCTAATCCTGACTTGCAAGATGAATTTTAAATTTTTTAATAATTTTTTCTTAAGACTAGAATTGATATATCTTAACATTCGTACGGTTAAATCGTCGAAAAAATCATTTTAGAAATTAATCTTGTAAATCGGGAACGAGTCTCGTTGTTGGGATGGGTACTTTTACAGGATTTTTCTAATCCTGACATGCAAGATGAATTTCAAATTTTTTAATAATTTTTCCTTATGACCAAAATTGATATATCTTAACATCCGTACGGTTGGATCGTCGAAAAAATTATTTTAAAAATTAATCTTGTAAATCGGGAACGAGTCTCGTTGTTGGGATTAGTACTTTTACAGGATTTTTCTAATCCTGACATGCAATATGAATTTCAAATTTTTTATTAATTTTTTCAAATGACTAAAATTAATATATCTTAACATCCGTACGGTTGGATCGTCGAAAAAATTATTTTAAAAATTAATCTTGTAAATCGGGAACGAGTCCCGTTTTCTAGAGGAGTACTTTTACTGGATTTTTCTAATCCTGACTTGCAAGATGAATTTTAAATTTTTTAATAATTTTTTCTTAAGACTAGAATTGATATATCTTAACATTCGTACGGTTAAATCGTCGAAAAAATTATTTTATAAATTAATCTTGTAAATCGGGAACGAGTCTCGTTGTTGGGATGGGTACTTTTACAGGATTTTTCCAATCCACACATGCAAGATGCATTTCAAATTTTTTAATAATTTTTTCAAATGACTAAAATATATATATATCTTAACATATGTACGGTTGGATCATCGAAAAAATTATTTTAAAAATTAATCTTGTAAATCGGAAACGAGTCTCGTTGTCTAGTGGAGTACTTTTATTGGATTTTTATTTCCTTACTTGCAAGATGAATTTGAAATTTATTAATAATTTTTTCTTATGACTAAAATTGATATATATTAACATCCGTACGGTTGGATCATCGAAAAAATCAGTTTAAAAATTAATCTTGTAAATCGGGAACGAGTCTCGTCGTTGGGATGAGTACTTTTACAGGATTTTTCCAATCCACACATGCAAGATGCATTTCAAATTTTTTAATAATTTTTTCAAATGACTAAAATATATATATCTTAACATATGTACGGTTGGATCATCGAAAAAATTATTTTAAAAATTAATCTTGTAAATCGGGAACGAGTCTCGTTATCTAGTGGAGTACTTTTATTGGATTTTTATTTCCTTACTTGCAAGATGAATTTGAAATTTATTAATAATTTTTTCTTATGACTAAAATTGATATATATTAAAATCCGTACGGTTGGATCATCGAAAAAATCAGTTTAAAAATTAATCTTGTAAATCAGGAACGAGTCTCGTTTTCGGGAGGTGTACTTTTACTGGATATTTCTAATCCTGATGTGCAAGATGAATTTTAAATTTTTTTATAATTTTTTCAAATGACTAAAATTGATATATCTTAACATCCGTACGGTTGGATCTTCAAAAAAATTATTTTAAAATTAATCTTCTAAATCGGGAACGAGTCTCGTTGTTGGGATGAGTACTTTTACAGGATTTTTCTAATCTTGACATGCAATATGAATTTCAAATTTTTTAATAATTTTTTCAAATGACTAAAATTAATATATCTTAACATCCGTACGGTTGGATCGTCGAAAAAATTATTTTAAAAATTAATCTTGTAAATCGGGAACGAGTCTCGTTGTTTAGAGGAGTACTTTTACTGGATTTTTCAAATCCTGACTTGCAAGATGAATTTTAAATTTTTTAATAATTTTTTCTTGAGACTAGAATTGATTTATCTTAACATTCGTACGGTTAAATCGTTGAAAAAATCATTTTATAAATTAATCTTGTAAATCGGGAACGAGTCTCGTTGTTGGGATGAGTACTTTTACTGGATTTTCAACTCCTGACATGCAAGATGAATTTCAAATTTTTTAATATTTTTTCCTTATGACTAAAATTGATATATCTTAACATCCGTACGGTTGGATCGTCGAACAAATCATTTCAAAAATTAATCCTGTAAATCGGGAACGAGTCTCGTCGTTGGGATGAGTACTTTTACAGGATTTTTCTAATCCAGACATGCAAGATGCATTTCAATTTTTTTAAAATTTTTTTCAAATGAATAAAATATATATATCTTAACATATGTACGGTTGGATCATCGAAAAAATTATTTTAAAAATTAATCTTGTAAATCGGGAACGAGTCTCGTTGTCTAGAGGAGTACTTTTATTGGATTTTTATATCCTTACTTGCAAGATGAATTTGAAATTTATTAATAATTTTTTCTTATGACTAAAATTGATATATATTAACATCCGCACGGTTGGATCATCGAAAAAATCAGTTTAAAAATTAATCTTGTAAATCAGGAACGAGCCTCATTTTCGGGAGGTGTACTTTTACTGGATATTTCTAATCCTGATGTGCAAGATGAAATTTAAATTTTTTTACAATTTTTTCAAATGAATAAAATTGATATATCTTAACATCCGTACGGTTGGATCTTCGAAAAAATTATTTTAAAAATTAATCTTGTAAATCGGGAACGAGTCTCGTTGTTGGGATGAGTACTTTTACAGGATTTTTCTAATCCTGACATGCAAGATGAATTTCAAAATTTTTAATAATTTTTTCTTAAGACTAGAATTGATATATCTTAACATTCGTACGGTTAAATCTTCGAAAAAATCATTTTAGAAATTGTTAGGAATATATGTGCATTAGTTTGATGATATGTTTAACAAAACACTTAAGTAGAAATTTAGTGTCTGTAGCCTCAACGGATAAGACCACTTTGGCTATCCGTTGATGGTGTAGCTTTACTTAGAAATAAGTCTAGTATTGTAGCATATTTCAGTCTCTGTATTTAAAATTGTAATTCTTAGAAGTTGAGAGAAACTATGAGTCATGTTGACTACTAGATGATATGCAGATAGGAAGGCCAATTGTAAATATTTCATGCCTTGTAATTTTGTATAAATGAAGTGGTATCAACGGATGACTTAAAAGACCTTCAACGGATGAGAAGCTAAGCTTCAACGGATGTCTCTAAAGCTTCAACGGATAACATCCTTCAACGGATGAGAGCATCAACGGATGAAAGCTTCAACGGATAACATCCTTCAACGGATGAAGTCATCAACGGATGAAAGCTTCAACGGATGTTCTGCTAATCAGCCGTTGATAAGTGGTAGTTGTACCTACAAGCAGAGGCACGTGGGTTGACAGAAAAAAACTGAGATGTGGTAGCCGAATTTCAGGATCAACAGAAAAAGCAGCCGTTCTTCTTTTGTACAAAGTTGCAATAGTCAACAAAGTACTTGAGTGAACAGGAAAAGAAGCAAGTGAAGAACTTATTTTACTATTGTAATTTTATATTGTTTTTCACTTGTACACTTGGTAATATATATGAACCAAGAAGAAGCTAGTAATTAGATAGATTTTTCCAGAGCTGTTAAGAAATATCTTGAGAGAAAATTCATCTAGTTTGTACTAGGATGCAGCTGTGATCAACATTGTTGAACACAGATTTTCTAATATACCATCTCTGGTGGAACAACAAATCCACCAGAAAAGTTTTTAAGGTCTGTTGTGTTCTTTACATTTGTGCTTGAATATATATCTGTCTGTATTAGCTTAAAGCAATTCACACACTTGTTCTTCTTGAACACACAACTTTATAAACTGCTCAAAACTTGAAAAAGTTTTGAGATTTACATTCAACCCCCCTTCTGTAAATCTCATTGTTAGTCTTCTAGGAATAACAATTGGTATCAGAGCAGGCTCTTGACACACAAAGAGTTTAAAGATCTTGGAATCTAACAAAGATGAGTAAGAAGGATATTGGAGTAAAAATCCCAGTTCTTGACAAAGACAGTTATCACCACTGGAAGGTGAAAATGCACCTTCATCTACTCTCCCAAGATGAAGGTTATGTAAACTGCATTGAGAATGGTCCTCACATTCCCCACAAAGTAGCCACAGTTGCTACGGCCACAATTGCTGTTGGTCAATCCATTCCAAAACCTAGAGCAGAATGGACAATGGAAGACACAGAAGAAGTCCACAAGGATAAGAAGGCTATGAACATTTTGTTTAATGGTCTTGACAAGGATATGTTTGATAATGTGATAAATTGTTCAACTGCCAAAGAGGTTTGGGACACAGTTCAGCTGCTGTGTGAAGGTACAGAACAAGTAAGAGAGAACAAAATGCAGCTTCTCATTCAACAGTATGAGCACTTTCATTTTGAAGAAAATGAATCTTTAAATGACACATTCAATAGATTCCAAAAACTGTTGAATGGACTGAAGCTGTATGGTAGAGTGTACCAGGTGAAGGATTCAAATCTTAAATTTTTGAGATCCTTACCAAAGGAATGGAAACCCATGACTGTTTCCTTAAGAAACTCTCAAGATTATAAGGACTTTACTCTTGAAAGATTATATGGAATCTTGAAGACTTATGAACTAGAGTTGGAACAGGATGAGGTATTGGAGAGGGGGAGAAAGAAAGGAGGTTCAGTTGCATTGGTAGCTGAAAATGAGAAAGAATGCAGAAAAGAAACTGTGAGATCTACATCAAGCTCCAAAGATGGTGTAAGAAATCCAGAATCAGACAAGGGTAAAGGGCAAGTTGCTGAAAATGAAGACAACTCCAGTCAAGATGACTCTGATGGTATTGATGAGCATCTTGCATTTCTGTCCAGGAGATTTGCAAAGATGAAGTTCAGGAAAAACACTAGAGCCACTAAACCCCATAAGAACATGGTGGACAAATCCAAGTTCAAGTGTTTTAATTGTGGTATGAGTGGACACTTTGCAAGTGAGTGCAGAAAGCCAACCTCTGAAAAGAAGAAATTTGAACAAGTAGATTACAAAAAGAAATATTTTGATCTGCTCAAACAGAAGGAAAGGGCTTTCATTACTCAAGAAAGAGACTGGGCAGCTGATGGAGAAGAAGAGGATGAAGACATGGAATATGTTAACTTGGCTCTCATGGCTGATTCTGAGGAGAATGAAGTTAGTTCATCAAGCAACCAGGTAATTACTACTGATATAACACAGCTTACTAAAGAAGAGTGCAATGATGCTTTTAATGACATGTCTACTGAACTGTATCATTTGCGTGTATCTCTTAAATCTCTTGCTAAAGAAAATAGTAGGATTAAAGAGAACAATCTGTTTTTAAGTAATAGAAATGCTGTGTTAGAAGATAAGTTAATTGACCTAGAAAAGACTAAGCTGCATTGTGTATCTGTTGAAAATGAACTAGCTGAATCTATTAAGAAAGTAGAAATACTTTCCAATCAATTAGAGAAAGAGCAAGAGGTGATTAAAGCCTGGAAAACATCTAGGGATGTAAGTGCTCAAATTGCCAAAGTCCAAGGAATTGAATCATTCTGTGAAACTGCCTGGGATAAAAATAAAAAGAAACTGGAATTAATTGATGGACTGTCAACGGATGTGGAATCAACGGATGATAAAAGTTATCCGTTGAAGGAAGAAAAGGAACATCCGTTGAAGGTTCCTCAATTAAAACAGGCAGATGTTTCTAAAAGAGAAAATCTAAAGAAACTCAACAAAAAGTTTGGTTCAACTTCAAAGAACTTTGTCAAAGAAGGAGCAAGCACATCCAAAGATGTCAGAAAGGTGAATGTAGGGCACATGACCTTAGAACAGTTAAACAATAGGCTCAAGATGGTTGAGGATAAAAAGGAATCCAAAAGGAAATCCAACAGAAATGGGAAGGTAGGAGTTAACAAACATAACAATTACACACCTGACAAGTATGCTCCTAGAAAAAGCTGTGTGCATTGTAGTAGTGTTAATCATCTATCTGCTAACTGTAAATCTATTAAGAAATCTCCCATAACTGTACCCTCTTCCATGCCTAACATGTCTGTATCACCTCTACATGCTCTGCCTGTTATGTCTCAACAAAATCCTTATGCACATTTTGCAAACATGCCATATTTTAACAATTCTTATCTTGCTGCATTCAGTATGCCTCAATTGCCATACAATATGCCAATGTGGAATAACATGTATGCACAATCCATGCCTAATAATACTATAAATGTGCTGGATAATGTTGTGACTAACCCTACACCTCAACCAACCACATCTAAGACCAAGGTTGACTCAAACTCACCTAAGTCTAAAGATGCAGGAGGAATGAAGTCTAGGAGAAAGGCTAACAAGAATGGACCCAAGGAAACTTGGGTACCAAAATCAAATTGATTGATTTTGTGGTGTGCAGGAAAATAGAAGAAATCTATGGTACTTGGACAGTGGCTGTTCAAGACACATGACTGGAGATTTCTCCCTGCTCACAGAGTTTAAAGAGAGAGCTGGCCCCAGCATAACCTTTGGAGATGACAGCAAAGGGTTTACTATGGGATATGGCTTGATTTCAACAAGGAATGTCATCATTGAAGAAGTTGCATTAGTTGATGGTCTCAAGCACAACTTACTGAGTATCAGTCAACTATGTGATAGAGGGAATACAGTTTCCTTCAATTCTGAAGCCTGTGTTGTCACTAGTAAGAAAGACAACAAAGTGGTTCTAACTGGAGTTAGAAAAGGAAATGTGTACTTAGCTGACTTCAACTCTACAGATGCAGAATCTATTACTTGTCTTTTCAGCAAAGCAAGTTCAGTTGAGAGTTGGCTATGGCACAAGAAGCTATCCCATTTGAATTTCAAGACAATGAATGATCTAGTCAAAAAGGACTTAGTAAGAGGAATTCCTCTTGTTGAATTCTCAAGGGATGGTCTGTGTGATGCTTGTCAGAAAGGCAAACAAAGGAAAGCATCATTTCAGAAGAAGCTTGAAACAACAATTGATGAACCATTACAGCTGTTACATATGGATTTGTTTGGACCAGTCAATGTATTGTCAATAGCAAGAAAAAGATATTGTTTAGTGATTGTAGATGATTTCTCAAAGTTCACATGGGTCTGTTTTCTTGGATCAAAGGATGAAGCAAGTGAAATCATTATCAATCACATCAGGCAAGTCAATAATCATCCTGACTTAAAAGTAAGAAACATCAGGAGTGACAATGGAACTGAGTTCAAGAATTTGACATTAAGGCTGTTCTGTGAAGAAAATGGAATCATGCATGAGTTCTCAGCTCCAAGAACACCTCAGCAAAATGGGGTAGTTGAAAGAAAGAACAGATCTTTAATTGAGGCTGCCAGAACAATGCTTGAAGAATCAAAGTTACCAACATATTTTTGGGCTGAAGCTGTTAATTGTGCCTGTTTCACTCAAAATATTTCTCTGATCAATCAAGCTAAAGGCATGACTCCTTATCAGTTGTTCAAGAAAAGAAAACCAACTCTAAACTTTCTTCATGTCTTTGGATGTAAATGTTTTATACTAAGGAATCAATCTGACCATAAAGGGAAGTTTGATGCAAAGGCTGATGAAGGAATATTTGTTGGTTATTCAGCTGGAAAATCTTATAGGGTCTACAATCTAAGAACCAACATTGTTATGGAATCTGTGCATGTTGTGTTTGATGATAAAAAGATTGATGGACTAACAGATGAGGAACATTATGAGAGACTCAAATTTGACAATATTGAAATATATTGTGATGATAGTGAAGAAGAGATTGATGGAGACGACACTTCAAAAGGAATACAAAATTTGCTCCTGGATAATGCACAAAATTCAGCATCCGTTGAAAGACATTGTGCATCATCCGTTGAAGTACTTAATGGAACATCCGTTGATCATAGCTCATCAACTGATAATCAATTTACATCATTAATTGATGGAACTCCAAGTTCCCTGCAAAGGACCAACAACTCAGGGGGAGTTTCAACTAATCAAAACTCTATCTCACATCATGACAATACTGAGATCACCTCATCTAGAGCTCATCTTCCACCTCAAAGGAAATGGACCAAGAATCATCCCTTTGAACTGATCATTGGTGATGCATCATCTAAAGTGCAAACAAGAAGAGCTACTCAAGATGAATGTCTGTATAGTAGTTTTCTATCTCAGGAGGAACCTAAGAAAGTGGAAGAAGCCTTATTGGATCCAGATTGGATATTAGCTATGCAGGAAGAGCTAAACCAATTTGAGAGAAACCAAGTTTGGAAGCTGGTACCCAAACCAAAGAACAAGAGTCCTATTGATACAAAATGGGTATTCAGAAATAAGATGGATGAAAATGGCATTATCATAAGGAATAAAGCCAGATTGGTTGCTAAAGGCTATTCTCAGCAAGAGGGAATAGATTTTGATGAGACATATGCTCCTGTTGCAAGACTTGAAGCTATCAGAATCTTTCTAGCCTATGCAGCCCATGCCAATTTCAAAGTCTATCAAATGGATGTCAAGAGTGCATTTCTAAATGGGAAATTAGAGGAAGAAGTCTATGTAAGTCAACCTCCAGGATTTGAAGATCCAAATTTTCCAGACTATGTGTATTATCTGTTGAAAGCACTCTATGGACTGAAGCAAGCACCTAGAGCCTGGTATGAAACATTATCAAAATTTCTTTTGGAGAATCACTTCACTAGAGGTACTGTTGATAAAACTCTCTTCTTTAGAAATGTTAATGGCTCTAGTATACTTGTTCAAATTTATGTAGATGACATAATATTTGGTTCTAAAGATAATAATCTTTGTAAGAAGTTTGCTAAGCTAATGCAAAGTAATTATGAAATGAGCCTAATGGGAGAACTAACCTATTTTCTTGGTTTACAAATTAAACAAGTTAGTAATGGAATTTTCATTAGTCAAACTAAATATATTCATGATCTTTTAAAGAAGTTTGACTTAATGGAATGTTCATCTGCAAAAACTCCCATGGCCACTGCCACCAAACTTGAATTAAATAAGACTGAAAGGTCTGTGGACATTACAAGTTATAGAGGCATGGTTGGTTCACTTTTATATTTAACTGCTAGCAGACCAGATATAATGTTTGCTACATGTCTGTGTGCGAGATTTCAAGCTGATCCTAGGGAGTCTCACTTAATTGCTATCAAGAGAATTTTCAGATATCTCAAGGGTACACCAAATTTAGGAATTTGGTATCCTAGAGAATCTGGCTTTGATCTAATTGGTTATTCAGATGCAGACTATGCAGGTTGCAAAATAGACAGGAAAAGTACAACAGGCTCCTGTCAATTCCTGGGAAACAAGCTTGTATCATGGTTTAGCAAAAAGCAAAATTCAGTCTCTACTTCTACAGCTGAGGCTGAATACATTGCTGCTGGAAGTTGCTGTTCTCAAATGTTATGGATGAGGAATCAACTCCTTGATTATGGACTTCATGTTGATAGAATACCTATCTTTTGTGACAACACAAGTGCCATAGCCATAACAGAGAATCCTGTGCAGCACTCAAGGACCAAGCACATTGATATTAAGTACCACTTCATCAGGGAGCATGTCATGAATGGTACAGTAGAACTACATTTTGTTCCAAGTGAACAACAAATTGCTGACATATTTACCAAGCCACTTGATGAATCAACATTCACAAGATTGGTAAGTGAGCTAGGTATGCTTAATTATTCTTAAAATTCATGTCTTCTTTGCAATTTGATGTGGAGCCTGAAATATATTAGTTGCTAGAACAAATTTGACTTTTAACAAAGTTTATTCCATCAACGGATGTTCCCTATCCGTTGAAAGTCAAAATTGCTCTATCAACGGATATTCATTATCCGTTGAAAGACAAGTATATCTCTGGAACTTTTATCCGTCAACGGATAAAGCTGAAGTACCTTTCAACGGATGACAATTTACATTATCCGTTGAAATGTCACATCAGACGTTTGAGGTGTTTCACAGCCGTTGATTCTATTTTCTTAACCGTTGATACCATACATACATCTGTATGTATTGGTTTTAAAGGTAGTTATTAGAATACTTACAGTTTATTCTTAAACGGCTGAAATTCACTAACACCTATTTATTGATTAAACCTTTATTTATTTTTTTTAAAGCATATAAGCCCTTCTGATTGTTCATTATTACTTTACGCTTTCTTAGAATTTCAAGCATTTACCATTTTCTCTCTGCAAAACCCTCAAGTTATTCTCTGCAATTTCTACTCACAACAATGGCACCAGTCGTGAAGATTATGTCTCAATCTGGGTTCATCTACGAGAAGAATAATTTCATAGCTCTGGTAGAGAAGAATGAAGCCCACTCAGATTATCACAAAATGATGGACTTCATCAAAAACTGTAAACTTAGCTATGCAATGCTGGAAGCCCCAACGATTTTCTGTGAAGTAGTTGAGGAGATTTGGACAACTGCTGAGTTCAACTCCATGGATATGACTATCTCCTTCACTCTCAAAGGTAAAAATCACTGTATAAACTGTGATGACTTACAAGCATGTTTTAAATTACCTGAGAACAATGCCATGACACCACACACTGATAGTGATGTATCCAGCATGTTAGATTCCATAGGTTACTCTCTTAACTCTGCTAATTTAGGGGGTATTAGACGAAAAGGCCTTAGGAAAGAATGGAGTTTTCTTGGGGATGCCTTCATAAAGGTTTTCTCTGGGAAAATTAGTAATTTTGATGCCATAACTTCATCTCTTGTTAACATGTTCTATATGCTTGTTTCTGATAGGTACTTTAACTTTAGCAACTATGTGATGCTAGAATTAGGTACTAGATTAGGTAACAAAGCTAATAGACCTAATAACATCTATTATGCTAGATTCTTTATGTTATTGGCTAACCATGTTGCTGAAGGTTTAGTCATAATCAATGAGAATAATAAACTCAAGTGCTGGGCACAAGAGAAAAGAGTTCTTGCAGACTTGAAGAGAATGGATCTTAACAGCAGTGTGCAATTGGTATATTTACCAATCATGAATGCACCCCAGGTAGGTGAGGTAATTGCTTCTACAACTCCTACTTCTTCCAACCCCTCTATTTCTTTATCTTCTAGTGTGGCCATGAAATCTGTGTCAATGCCCCAACAGATTTCTACCAAGGTCACCAAATCCAAACTTTCAAAATCCAAGACAAAGAAAACCACCTCTGTTGTTTCTCAAAAGACAACAGTTGTAACAACAACCATTAACCCTGAGGGAAGTGATCAGGGTGTGAGTGGTGAGGGGAGGGGTGAACATCAAAGAAACCCCCAGGATAAGGAAGGAGAGTTGAGTGCTTCCCAAGCTAGCCAAGCCCCAGTTTCTCAAAAAGCTGTGGTGGTTGAAAAGGTCTCTAGCACATCCCTAGTAGCATCCTCCCAAAAGGATGTTACTATTGAAAAGAGTTCCCATCCAGGAACACAGAACAAAAGAGGGAGGGACACTAAAGCCAAACACTCACCTACAAAAGCCTTTATTAGAAGAAAGAAGGCTAGAACCCAATCTTCTACACAGGGTGCACACACTGCACAGATACATCCATCTGTCTCTGTGCCTTCTCAAACTCAGTTTGATGTGACTCCAATAAATGTGGAGTCACAGCCCCATTCTCTCACAATAACTACACATCAATCACCAAATACTTCTTCACCATCTCTGGATGTGGATATGCTATTCCCATCAATTCCTGATTCTCCCTCTTTACAACTCAGGGAGGAGCCCCACTCAAATACAGGTGATCATCATCTTTTAGATGATTTGTTGGATCACCCGCAAATTCTTTCAGATATAATTGAAGGATCTGTATCAACACATATCAAATCAATCTATACAGATTCAACAGTTATATCACTTTCAATTTCATCTTCTTTTCCTTCTTCAATGGATATCACTCATCCGTTGACAAGTGGTTGCTCTTCAACGGATAAGCTTAACAGCAGTTATCCGTTGATAACAACAGTTTCAACTTCAACGGATATTCCACATCCGTTGATAGTCTCTACACAAATAACTGAAATGATTCCAAGTGTAGAAGACATGAATACTGTGCAATCACTTTTAGGATTGAGGGCAGGGAGTGAAAATTTGAGTGAGAGGCTGGGTTGCTCCCAGGCAAAAGGAGAGATTGAGAGCACAAAAATGCATGCTATTTCTTCCAGCATGGCAAAAGTCAGTGAGTGGAGTACCACCTTAGAAGGTGAAGGTGAGGGAGTGAGATGTGTGAGCCAGGGGGAGCCCCTGATGCAAGAACATAGAGAAAAAGAGAGAAAAGCAGGTACAGTTGATACAAGGGTGGAACCAGCCATTGCTCATGAGTCAATGATTGTGGATGATGCTGAAAAGGAAAGACAATTTCAGCAACATTACAAAGCTGTAATTGATAACATTTCCTTGGATGCTGACACTTTTACTCATCCTGTGACAGCCTATCAACTGTTGGCTGCTCAGGGCAATGAGGAGGCAGAGAGGACACTACATCTAGTGCACTCAACAGAATCTCTTCAAAGGGATAAAGCTGCTATTAACAGGATGCCTTCTACAGCTGGTGAGCCATCTGAGGAATTTGGAGTAAATTCTGATGATGATGACTCTATTTCTTCTGATGGAAGCATGAACATAGGGGGAGATGAAGACCCTAGTTCCATTCCTAATCTACCTGAATGGGCCCTGACTAAGGAGCATAGAACAGGTGAATTCAATGTCCACCTGGTCAAACAAATCATCACTATTCAACAGGCCATTCAGAACACTTCAAATGCAAATATTAAGGCTATCCTCCAAGCTCACCTGGACTCACTGCATCTCATGAAGTTGCAGAAAGTAAAGCAAGATATGAGTCTAAATGATCTCAGGAAAGATATTGCTGACTTGAAATCCTTCACTTCAGAAAAATTGGATTCAGTCATGCCCTATGGTACTTTGCAGGACTTGGTTTCGAGATTGAAAAAGGAATCAGTTACTGAACAAAGGCTGGCCAAGTTGGAAGACAAAGTTCAAGGAATTGAAGATTCTGTGGCCACCCTTCTTCTCAACCAACAATCTCAAACCAATCTCCTAATGCAGCTGGCAAAAGCACAAGGCTTGACCCCTCTCCTTGATGATAACAAAAAGGGGGAGAATAAAAGGGAAGGGGAAGGAGAGCCCTCTACAAAGATTCAGATATCTAAAGTGCTAGTTCCTGCCATCACTACCTCTCCAATCATTCAAATCAAGGGAAAATCTGATGGAATTGATTTGATTCAGCTAGCAGCAGCTGAAATACAAATGAAAGAACAATGGAGGAGAATTGATGAAAGGTTGCAATTGGTGTTTGGTTCTACACAAAATAAATCAACATCTGTGAAATTTAGCACAAAGATTGAACCAATCAACATGGAGCTCATGCCAGTAGGGAGTCTTAAGGATGGAGAAGCTTCTTCCAAAGAGCTACAAGCTATAATCCTCAAGCCCAATGAAAGATCCAATAAGGACTCAACAAAGAATCCTTTAAAAGAAGTGGACTTTCCTCCTTCAAAAGATGATGAGAACAAGATCTTAGGCAGGAGTATTGCCTATCTCAAAAAGTCCATGGATGAGGCTGTAAGGAGAAATAGAGCTATTATCATTAGAGAGGGAAAGAGCATATGTGTGATGCAAGGACATCCCAAATTCTCAATAGCTAAGAAAGAAGAAGCCAAGCAATTAAAGGCTGACAAAAGAGCACAAGCAAAGCTTGAAAAACAGCTAAAGTCAAGCCAAGTTGAAGAAATGAAAGGAATTGAAGTCAGGGGTGAAGAAAAGATTGCTAACTTAGATGAGGTTCTTGGGAGCATATTTGGTGAAAATATGGAGGAAAGAGAGGAATGGCAGAAGGGAAACAGAAGAAAGGCCAAGGCACACAGAAGGAGTGAAGATAACCCTGAAGATATCAAATCTATATCTAAACCACTACCTTCCATACCTGAACCTTTTGTTACTGATCCCTCTATAAATATCCATGGTGAACCAATCATTCCAAAAGAGGAACCTATTGATTGGGACAAAATCACATTGCCTACCTTTCTAACCACTCTTCCACCACCAAAGAAACAGAAAAGAAAACCAAAATCTACACCTCCCACAACCTCTAAGAAATTCACTCAAAAACAAAAACCTAAGCCTAAGTCACCCATTTCTAAAGATGATTATGTTCACATCTGTGACATAAAAGAAATTTCAGACATTGAACTCTATCTGGATGAGCTGGAGGATGTAAGGGGAATAGCTGCCTACAGACAGTTACCAGAAAGATTAGTGTTCAGATATAAAGGAGCTGGGGAAAGAACATGGCCTCTCCACAGGATTCTAAATGAAGGCTACTCTACCTTGATCAGAGTCTTTTCAGCCATCAAAAAGGATTCTGGCTTTACCAGAACAGCCAAGACTGAAATTCTCAACAAGATTGCCAACATAAGGAAGACTTGGAGGGAACCAAATGCTTTGCCCAGAACCTTACTCATACAAGAAAGGGGAACTAAAATTCACAAATCACCTCATTGGTTGATGGAATTTAGAGATGACAAAGGAGTCAGAAGATTTTTCAGACTTGAAGACCAACTCAAGATTGCCAACAATGAAACTCTCAAGGAAATGCAATCTAAGTTGGATATCAGTGATGAAGATGAAGCTGAATTCTTCAGAAAACTCCAACTCCAAATTGAGGGAAATGACAAAGGGCTAGGAAAGAAAACCAGGGAACAAAGAAGAAAATGATGATTTGCTCAGGCTAGAGGAGCACCCTTGGAAATACTGTAAATCTTCAATTACCTCCTAGTACATACACTTTTGCAGCACTTTTTATATTTCTACTTAGTTTCAATTCAAATATTTGTTAAGTGTTTTGTTATCATCAAGTTAACCCTGAATTTATGCCTACAGTTCTTATAGACATAAATAGGGGGAGATTGTTAGGAATATATGTGCATTAGTTTGATGATATGTTTAACAAAACACTTAAGTAGAAATTTAGTGTCTGTAGCCTCAACGGATAAGACCACTTTGGCTATCCGTTGATGGTGTAGCTTTACTTAGAAATAAGTCTAGTATTGTAGCATATTTCAGTCTCTGTATTTAAAATTGTAATTCTTAGAAGTTGAGAGAAACTATGAGTCATGTTGACTACTAGATGATATGCAGATAGGAAGGCCAATTGTAAATATTTCATGCCTTGTAATTTTGTATAAATGAAGTGGTATCAACGGATGACTTAAAAGACCTTCAACGGATGAGAAGCTAAGCTTCAACGGATGTCTCTAAAGCTTCAACGGATAACATCCTTCAACGGATGAGAGCATCAACGGATGAAAGCTTCAACGGATAACATCCTTCAACGGATGAAGTCATCAACGGATGAAAGCTTCAACGGATGTTCTGCTAATCAGCCGTTGATAAGTGGTAGTTGTACCTACAAGCAGAGGCACGTGGGTTGACAGAAAAAAACTGAGATGTGGTAGCCGAATTTCAGGATCAACAGAAAAAGCAGCCGTTCTTCTTTTGTACAAAGTTGCAATAGTCAACAAAGTACTTGAGTGAACAGGAAAAGAAGCAAGTGAAGAACTTATTTTACTATTGTAATTTTATATTGTTTTTCACTTGTACACTTGGTAATATATATGAACCAAGAAGAAGCTAGTAATTAGATAGATTTTTCCAGAGCTGTTAAGAAATATCTTGAGAGAAAATTCATCTAGTTTGTACTAGGATGCAGCTGTGATCAACATTGTTGAACACAGATTTTCTAATATACCATCTCTGGTGGAACAACAAATCCACCAGAAAAGTTTTTAAGGTCTGTTGTGTTCTTTACATTTGTGCTTGAATATATATCTGTCTGTATTAGCTTAAAGCAATTCACACACTTGTTCTTCTTGAACACACAACTTTATAAACTGCTCAAAACTTGAAAAAGTTTTGAGATTTACATTCAACCCCCCTTCTGTAAATCTCATTGTTAGTCTTCTAGGAATAACAGAAATTAATCTTGTAAATCCGGAACGAGTCTCGTTGTTGGGATGAGTACTTTTACAGGATTTTTCTAATCCTGACATGCAAGATGAATTTCAAATTTTTTAATAATTTTTTCAAATGACTAAAATTGATATATCTTACCATCCGTACGGTTGGATCGTCGAAAAAATTATTTTAAAAATTTATCTTGTAAATCGGGAACGAGTCTCGTTGTTGGGATTAGTACTTTTACAGGATTTTTCTAATCCTGACATGCAATATGAATTTCAAATTTTTTAATAATTTTTTCAAATGACTAAAATTGATATATTATAACATCTGTACGGTTGGAGCATTGAAAAAATTATTTTAAAAATTAATCTTGTAAATCGGGAATGAGTCTCGTTGTCTAGAGGAGTACTTTTACTAGAATTTTCTAATCCTTACTTGCAAGATGATTTTAAAATTTTTTAATAATTTTTTCTTATGACTAAAATTGATATATATTAACATCCGTAAGGTTGAATCATCGAAAAAATCTGTTTAAAAATTAATCTTGTAAATCAGGAACGAGTCTCGTTTTCGGGAGGTGTACTTTTACTGGATATTTCTAATCCTGATGTGCAAGATGAATTTTAAATTTTTTTATAATTTTTTCAAATGACTAAAATTGATATATCTTAACATCCGTACGGTTGGATCTTCAAAAAAATTATTTTAAAAATTAATCTTGTAAATCGGGAACGAGTCTCGTTGTTGGGATGAGTACTTTTACAGGATTTTTCTAATCCTGACATGCAATATGAATTTCAAATTTTTTAATAATTTTTTGAAATGACTAAAATTAATATATCTTTACATCCGTACGGTTGGATCGTCAAAAAAATTATTTTAAAAATTAATCTTGTAAATCGGGAACGAGTCTCATTGTCTAGAGGAGTACTTTTACTGGATTTTTCAAATCCTGACTTGCAAGATGAATTTTAAATTTTTTAATAATTTTTTCTTAAGACTAGAATTGATATATCTTAACATTCGTACGGTTAAATCGTCGAAAAAATCATTTTATAAATTAACCTTGTAAATCGGGAACGAGTCTCGTTGTTGGGATGGGTACTTTTACTGGATTTTCAACTCCTGACATGCAAGATGAATTTCAAATTTTTTAATATTTTTTCATTATGACTAAAATTGATATATCTTAACATCCGTACGGTTGGATCGTCGAAAAAATCATTTTAAAAATTAATCTTGTAAATCGGGAACGAGTCTCGTCGTTGGGATGAGTACTTTTACAGGATTTTTCTAATCCACACATGCAAGATGCATTTCAATTTTTTTAATAATTTTTTCAAATGACTAAAATATATATATCTTAACATATGTACGGTTGGATCATCGAAAAAATTATATTAAAAATTAATCTTGTAAATCGGGAACGAGTCTCGTTGTCTAGAGGAGTACTTTTATTGGATTTTTATATCCTTACTTGCAAGATGAATTTGAAATTTATTAATAATTTTTTCTTATGACTAAAATTGATATATATTAACATCCGTACGGTTGGATCATCGAAAAAATCAGTTTAAAAATTAATCTTGTAAATCAGGAACGAGCCTCGTTTTCGGGAGGTGTACTTTTACTGGATATTTCTAATCCTGATGTGCAAGATGAAATTTAAATTTTTTTATAATTTTTTTAAATGACTAAAATTGATATATCTTAACATCCGTATGGTTGGATCTTCGAAAAAATTATTTTAAAAATTAATCTTGTAAATCGGGAACGAGTCTCGTTGTTGGGATGAGTACTTTTACAGGATTTTTCTAATCCTGACATGCAAGATGAATTTCAAAATTTTTAATAATTTTTTCTTAAGACTAGAATTGATATATCTTAACATTCGTACGGTTAAATCTTCGAAAAAATCATTTTAGAAATTAATCTTGTAAATCCGGAACGAGTCTCGTTGTTGGGATGAGTACTTTTACAGGATTTTTCTAATCCTGACATGCAAGATGAATTTCAAATTTTTTAATAATTTTTTCAAATGACTAAAATTGATATATCTTACCATCCGTACGGTTGGATCATCGAAAAAATTATTTTAAAAATTTATCTTGTAAATCGGGAACGAGTCTCGTTGTTGGGATTAGTACTTTTACAGGATTTTTCTAATCCTGACATGCAATATGAATTTCAAATTTTTTAATAATTTTTTCAAATGACTAAAATTGATATATTATAACATCCGTACGGTTGGAGCATTGAAAAAATTATTTTAAAAATTAATCTTGTAAATCGGGAATGAGTCTCGTTGTCTAGAGGAGTACTTTTACTAGATTTTTCTAATCCTTACTTGCAAGATTATTTTAAAATTTTTTAATAATTTTTTCTTACGACTAAAATTGATATATATTAACATCCGTAAGGTTGGATCATCGAAAAAATATGTTTAAAAATTAATCTTGTAAATCAGGAACGAGTCTCGTTTTCGGGAGGTGTACTTTTACTGGATATTTCTAATCCTGATGTGCAAGATGAATTTTTAATTTTTTTATAATTTTTTCAAATGACTAAAATTGATATATCTTAACATCCGTACGGTTGGATCTTCAAAAAATTTATTTTAGAAATTAATCTTGTAAATCGGGAACGAGTCTAGTTGTTGGGATGAGTACTTTTACAGGATTTTTCTAATCCTGACATGCAATATGAATTTCAAATTTTTTAATAATTTTTTCAAATGACTAAAATTAATATATCTTACCATCCGTATGGTTGGATCTTGAAAAAATTATTTTAAAAACTAATCTTGTAAATCGGAACGAGTCTCGTTGTCTAGAGGAGTACTTTTACTGGATTTTTCAAATCCTGACTTGCAAGATGAATTTTAAATTTTTTAATAATTTTTTCTTAAGACTAGAATTGATATATCTTAACATTCGTACGGTTAAATCGTCAATAAAATCATTTTATAAATTAATCTTGTAAATCGGGAACGAGTCTCGTTGTTGGGATGAGTACTTTTACTGGATTTTCAACTCCTAACATGCAAGATGAATTTCAAATTTTTTAATATTTTTTCAAATGACTAAAATTGATATATCTTACCATCCGTACGGTTGGATCATCGAAAAAATTATTTTAAAAATTTATCTTGTAAATCGGGAACGAGTCTCGTTGTTGGGATTAGTACTTTTACAGGATTTTTCTAATCCTGACATGCAATATGAATTTCAAATTTTTTAATAATTTTTTCAAATGACTAAAATTGATATATTATAACATCCGTACGGTTGGAGCATTGAAAAAATTATTTTAAAAATTAATCTTGTAAATCGGGAATGAGTCTCGTTGTCTAGAGGAGTACTTTTACTAGATTTTTCTAATCCTTACTTGCAAGATTATTTTAAAATTTTTTAATAATTTTTTCTTACGACTAAAATTGATATATATTAACATCCGTAAGGTTGGATCATCGAAAAAATATGTTTAAAAATTAATCTTGTAAATCAGGAACGAGTCTCGTTTTCGGGAGGTGTACTTTTACTGGATATTTCTAATCCTGATGTGCAAGATGAATTTTTAATTTTTTTATAATTTTTTCAAATGACTAAAATTGATATATCTTAACATCCGTACGGTTGGATCTTCAAAAAATTTATTTTAGAAATTAATCTTGTAAATCGGGAACGAGTCTAGTTGTTGGGATGAGTACTTTTACAGGATTTTTCTAATCCTGACATGCAATATGAATTTCAAATTTTTTAATAATTTTTTCAAATGACTAAAATTAATATATCTTACCATCCGTATGGTTGGATCTTGAAAAAATTATTTTAAAAACTAATCTTGTAAATCGGAACGAGTCTCGTTGTCTAGAGGAGTACTTTTACTGGATTTTTCAAATCCTGACTTGCAAGATGAATTTTAAATTTTTTAATAATTTTTTCTTAAGACTAGAATTGATATATCTTAACATTCGTACGGTTAAATCGTCAATAAAATCATTTTATAAATTAATCTTGTAAATCGGGAACGAGTCTCGTTGTTGGGATGAGTACTTTTACTGGATTTTCAACTCCTAACATGCAAGATGAATTTCAAATTTTTTAATATTTTTTCCTTATGACTAAAATTGATATATCTTAACATCCGTACGGTTGGATCGTCGAAAAAATCATTTTAAAAATTAATCTTGTAAATCGGGAACGAGTCTCGTCGTTGGGATGAGTACTTTTACAGGATTTTTCTAATCCAGACATGCAAGATGCATTTCAAATTTTTTAATATTTTTTTCAAATGACTAAAATATATATATCTTAACATATGTACGGTTGGATCATCGAAAAAATTATTTTAAAAATTAATCTTGTAAATCGAGAACGAGTCTCGTTGTCTAGAGGAGTACTTTTATTGGATTTTTATATCCTTACTTGCAAGATGAATTTGAAATTTATTAATAATTTTTTCTTATGACTAAAATTGATATATATTAACATCCGTACGGTTGGATCATCGAAAAAATCAGTTTAAAAATTAATCTTGTAAATCAGGAACGAGTCTCGTTTTCGGGAGATGTACTTTTACTGGATATTTCTAATCCTGATGTGCAAGATGAATTTTAAATTTTTTTATAATTTTTTCAAATGACTAAAATTGATATATCTTAACATCCTTATGGTTAGATCTTCGCAAAAATCATTTTAAAAATTAATCTTGTAAATCTGGAACGAGTCTCGTTGTTGGGATGAGTACTTTTACAGGATTTTTCTAATCCTGACATGCAAGATGAATTTCAAATTTTTTAGTAATTTTTTCTTAAGACTATAATTGATATATCTTAACATTCATACGGTTAAATCGTCAAAAAAATCATTTTAGAAATTATTCTTGTAAATCGGGAACGAGTCTCGTTGTTGGGATGAGTACTTTTAGAGGATTTTTCTAATCCTGACATGCAAGATGAATTTCAAATTTTTTAATAATTTTTCCTTATGACTAAAATTGGTATATTTTAACTTCCGTACGGTTGGATCATCGAAAAAATCATTTTAAAAATTAATCTTGTAAATTAGGAACGAGTCTCGTTGTTGGGATTCGTACTTTTACTGGATATTTCTAATCCTGATGTGCAAGATGAATTTCAAATTTTTTAATAATTTTTTCAAATGACTAAAATTGATATATCTTACCATCCGTATGGTTGGATCATCGAAAAAATTATTTTAAAAATTAATCTTGTAAATCGGGAACCAGTCTCGTTGTCTAGAGGAGTACTTTTACTGGATTTTTCTAATCCTGACATGCAAGATGAATTTAAAATTTTTTAATAATTTTTCCTTATGACTAAAATTGATATATCTTAACATCCGTACGGTTGGATCGTCGAAAAAATTATTTTAAAAATTAATCTTGTAAATCGGGAACGAGTCTCGTTGTTGGGATTAGTACTTTTACAGGATTTTTCTAATCCTGACATGCAATATGAATTTCAAATTTTTTAATAATTTTTTTAAATGACTAAAATTGATATATCTTAACATCCGTACGGTTGGATTGTCGAAAAATTTATTTTAAAAATTAATCTTGTAAATCGGGAATGAGTCTCGTTGTCTAGAGGAATACTTTTACTGGATTTTTCTATCCTTACTTGCAAGATGTATTTTAAATTTTTTAATAATTTTTTCTTAAGACTAGAATTGATATATCTTAACATTCGTACGGTTAAATCGTCGAAAAAATCATTTTAGAAATTAATCTTGTAAATATGAAACGAGTCTCGTTGTTGGGATGAGTACTTTTACTGAATTTTCTAATCCTGGCATGCAAGATGAATTTCAAATTTTTTAATAATATTTTCTTATGACTAAAATCATTTTAGAAATTATTCTTGTAAATCGGGAACGAGTCTCGTTGTTGGGATGAGTACTTTTAGAGGATTTTTCTAATCCTGGCATGCAAGATGAATTTCAAATTTTTTAATAATTTTACCTTATGACTAAAATTGATATATCTTAACATCCGAACGGTTGGATCGTCGAAAAAATCATTTTAAAAATTAATCTTGTAAATCGAGAACGAGTCTCGTTGTTGGGATGAGTACCTTTATAGGATTTTTCTAATCCTGATATGCAAGATGAATTTCAAATTTTTTAATAATTTTTTCAAATGACTAAAATTGAAATATCTTAACATCCGTACGGTTGGATCGTCGAAAAAATTATTTTAAAAATTAATCTTGTAAATCGGGAATGAGTCTTGTTGTCTATTGGAGTACTTTTACTGGATTTTTCTATCCTTACTTGCAAGATGTATTTAAATTTTATTAATAATTTTTTCTTATGACTAAAATTGATATATATTAACATCCGTACGGTTGGATCGTCGAAAAAATCAGTTTAAAAATTAATTTTGTAAATCAGGAACGAGTCTCGTTGTCGGGAGGTGTACTTTTACTGGATATTTCTAATCCTAATGTGCAAGATGAATTTTAAATTTTTTAATAATTTTTTTAAATGACTAAAATTGATATATCTTAACATCCGTACGGTTGGATCTTCGAAAAAATCATTTTAAAAATTAATCTTGTAAATCGAGAACGAGTCTCGTTGTCGAGAGGGGCACTTTTACTGGATTTTTCTAATCCTGACTTGCAAGATGAATTTTAAATTTTTTATTAATTTTTTCTTAAGACTAGAATTTATATATCTTAACATTCGTGCGGTTAAATCGTCGAAAAAATCATTTTAAAAATTAATCTTGTAAATCGGGAACAAGTCTCGTCGTTGGGATCCAACCGTACATATGTTACAGGATTTTTCTAATCTAGACATGCAAGATGCATTTCAAATTTTTTAATAATTTTTTCAAATGACTAAAATATATATATCTTAACATATGTACGGTTGGATCATTGAAAAAATTATTTTAAAAATTAATCTTGTAAATCGGGAACGAGTCTCGTTGTCTAGAGGAGTACTTTTATTGGATTTTTATATCCTTACTTGCAAGATGAATTTGAAATTTATTAATAATTTTTTCTTATGACTTAAATTGATATATATTAACATCCGTACGGTTGGATCATCGAAAAAATCAGTTTAAAAATTAATCTTGTAAATCAGGAACGAGTCTCGTTTTCGGGAGGTGTACTTTTACTGGATATTTCTAATCCTGATGTGCAAGATGAATTTTAAATTTTTTAATAATTTTTTTAATGACTAAAATTGATATATCTTAACATCCGTATGGTTGGATCATCGAAAAAATTATTTTAAAAATTAATCTTGTAAATAGGGAACGAGTCTCGTTGTCTAGAGGAGTACTTTTACTGGATTTTTCTATCCTTACTTGCAAGATGAATTTAAAATTTATTAATAATTATTTCTTATGACTAAAATTGATATATATTAACATCCGTACGGTTGGATCGTTGAAAAAATCAGTTTAAAAATTAATCTTGTAAATCAGGAACGAGTCTCGTTGTTGGGATGGGTATTTTTACTGGAATTTTCTAATCCTGACATGCAAGATGAATTTAAATTTTTTTAATAATTTTACCTTATGACTAAAATTGATATATTTTAACTTCCGTACGGTTGGATAGTCGAAAAAATCATTTTAAAAATTAATCTTGTAAATCGGGAACGAGTCTCGTTGTTGGGATTGGTACTTTTACTGGATATTTCTAATCCTGATGTGCAAGATGAATTTCAAATTTTTTAATAATTTTTCAAATGACTAAAATTGATATATCTTACCATCCGTACGGTTGGTTCGTCGAAAAAATTATTTTAAAAATTAATCTTGTAAATCGAGAACGAGTCTCGTTGTCTAGAGGAGTAGTTTTACTGGATTTTTCTAATCCTGACTTGCAAGATGAATTTTAAATTTTTTAATAATATTTTCTTAAGACTAGAATTGATATATCTTAACATTTGTACGGATAAATCGTCGAAAAAATCATTTTAGAAATTAATCTTGTAAATCGGGAACGAGTCTCGTTGTTGGGATGTGTACTTTTACTGGATTTTTCTAATCCTGACATGCAAGATGAATTTCAAATTTTTTAATAATTTTTCCTTATGACTAAAATTGATATATCTTAACATCCGTACGTTTGGATCGTCGAAAAAATCATTTTAAAAATTAATCTTGTAAATCGGGAACGAGTCTCGTAGTTGGGATGAGTACTTTTACAGGATTTTTCTAATCCAGACATGCAAGATGCATTTCAAATTTTTTAATAATTTTTTCAAATGACTAAAATATATATATCTTAACATCTATATGGTTGGATCGTCGAAAAAATCATTTTAAAAATTAATCTTGTAAATCGGGAAAGAGTCTCGTCGTTGGGATGAGTACTTTTACAGGATTTTTCTAATCCAGACATGCAAGATGCATTTCAAATTTTTTAATAATTTTTTCAAATGACTAAAATATATATATCTTAACATATGTACGGTTGGATCATCGAAAAAATTATTTTAAAAATTAATCTTGTAAATCGGGAACGAGTCTCGTTGTCTAGAGGAGTACTTTTATTGGATTTTTATATCCTTACTTGCAAGATGAATTTGAAATTTATTAATAATTTTTTCTTATGACTTAAATTGATATATATTAACATCCGTACGGTTGGATCATCGAAAAAATCAGTTTAAAAATTAATCTTGTAAATCAGGAACGAGTCTCGTTTTCGGGAGGTGTACTTTTACTGGATATTTCTAATACTAATGTGCAAGATGAATTTTAAATTTTTTAATAATTTTTTCGAATGACTAAAATTGATATATCTTAACATCCATACGGTTGGATCGTCGAAAAAATTATTTTAAAAATTAATCTTGTAAATAGGGAACGAGTCTCGTTGTCTAGAGGAGTACTTTTACGGGATTTTTCTATCCTTACTTGCAAGATGAATTTAAAATTTATTAATAATTATTTCTTATGACTAAAATTGATATATATTAACATCCGTACGGTTGGATCATCGAAAAAATCAGTTTAAAAATTAATCTTGTAAATCAGGAACGAGTCTCGTTGTTGGGATGGGTATTTTTACTGGAATTTTCTAATCCTGACATGCAAGATGAATTTAATTTTTTTTAATAATTTTACCTTATGACTAAAATTGATATATTTTAACTTCCGTACGGTTGGATCGACGAAAAAATCATTTTAAAAATTAATCTTGTAAATCGGGAACGAGTCTCGTTGTTGGGATTGGTACTTTTACTGGATATTTCTAATCGTGATGTGCAAGATGAATTTCAATTTTTTTAATAATTTTTCAAATGACTAAAATTGATATATCTTACCATCCGTACGGTTGGTTCGTCGAAAAAATTATTTTAAAAATTAATCTTGTAAATCGAGAATGAGTCTCGTTGTCTAGAGGAGTAGTTTTACTGGATTTTTCTAATCCTGACTTGCAAGATGAATTTTAAATTTTTTAATAATATCTTCTTAAGACTAGAATTGATATATCTTAACATTTGTACGGATAAATCGTCGAAAAAATCATTTTAGAAATTAATCTTGTAAATCGGGAACGAGTCTCGTTGTTGGGATGTGTACTTTTACTGGATTTTTCTAATCCTGACATGCAAGATGAATTTCAAATTTTTTAATAATTTTTCCTTATGACTAAAATTGATATATCTTAACATCCGTACATTTGGATTGTCGAAAAAATCATTTTAAAAATTAATCTTGTAAATCGGGAACGAGTCTCGTCGTTGGGATGAGTACTTTTACAGGATTTTTCTAATCCAGACATGCAAGATGCATTTCAAATTTTTTAATAATTTTTTCAAATGACTAAAATATATATATCTTAACATCTGTATGGTTGGATCGTCGAAAAAATCATTTTAAAAATTAATCTTGTAAATCGGGAACGAGTCTCGTCGTTGGGATGAGTACTTTTACAGGATTTTTCTAATCCAGACATGCAAGATGCATTTCAAATTTTTTAATAATTTTTTCAAATGACTAAAATATATATATCTTAACATATGTACGGTTCGATCATCGAAAAAATTATTTTAAAAATTAATCTTGTAAATCGGGAACGAGTCTCGTTGTCTAGAGGAGTACTTTTATTGGATTTTTATATCCTTACTTGCAAGATGAATTTGAAATTTATTAATAATTTTTTCTTATGAATTAAATTGATATATATTAACATCCGTACGGTTGGATCATCGAAAAAATCAGTTTAAAAATTAATCTTGTAAATCAGGAACGAGTCTCGTTTTCGGGAGGTGTACTTTTACTGGATATTTCTAATACTGATGTGCAAGATGAATTTTAAATTTTTTAATAATTTTTTCGAATGACTAAAATTGATATATCTTAACATCCGTACGGTTGGATCGTCAAAAAAATTATTTTAAAAATTAATCTTGTAAATAGGGAACAAGTCTCGTTGTCTAGAGGAGTACTTTTACTGGATTTTTCTATCCTTACTTGCAAGATGAATTTAAAATTTATTAATAATTATTTCTTATGACTAAAATTGATATATATTAACATCCGTACGGTTGGATCGTCGAAAAAATCAGTTTAAAAATTAATCTTGGAAATCAGGAACGAGTCTCATTGTTGGGATGGGTATTTTTACTGGAATTTTCTAATCCTGACATGCAAGATGAATTTAAATTTTTTTAATAATTTTACCTTATGACTAAAATTGATATATTTTAACTTCCGTACGGTTGGATCATCGAAAAAATCATTTTAAAAATTAATCTTGTAAATCGGGAACGAGTCTCGTTGTTGGGATTGGTACTTTTACTGGATATTTCTAATCCTGATATGCAAGATGAATTTCAAATTTTTTAATAATTTTTCAAATGACTAAAATTGATATATCTTACCATCCGTACGGTTGGTTCGTCGAAAAAATTATTTTAAAAATTAATCTTGTAAATCGAGAACGAGTCTCGTTGTCTAGAGGAGTAGTTTTACTGGATTTTTCTAATCCTGACTTGCAAGATGAATTTTAAATTTTTTAATAATATTTTCTTAAGACTAGAATTGATATATCTTAACATTTGTACGGTTAAATCGTCGAAAAAATCATTTTAGAAATTAATCTTGTAAATCGGGAACGAGTCTCGTTGTTGGGATGGGTACTTTTACTGGATTTTTCTAATCCTGACATGCAAGATGAATTTCAAATTTTTTAATAATTTTTCCTTATGACTAAAACTGATATATCTTAACATCCGTACGTTTGGATCGTCGAAAAAATCATTTTAAAAATTAATCTTGTAAATCGGGAACGAGTCTCGTCGTTGGGATGAGTACTTTTACAGGATTTTTCTAATCCAGACATGCAAGATGCATTTCAAATTTTTAATAATTTTTTCAAATGACTAAAATATATATATCTTAACATCTGTATGGTTGGATCGTCGAAAAAATTATTTTAAAAATTAATCTTGTAAATCGGGAACGAGTCTCGTTGTCTAGAGGAGTACTTTTATAGGATTTTTCTATCCTTACTTGCAAGATGAATTTAAAATTTATTAATAATATTTTCTTTTGACCAAAATTGATATATATTAACATCCGTACGGTTGGATCATCGAAAAAATCAGTTTAAAATTAATCTTGTAAATCAGGAATGATTCTCGTTGTTGGGATGGGTACTTTTACTGGATTTTTCTAATCCTGACATGCAAGATGAATTTTAAATTTTTTAATAATTTTTCCTTATGACTAAAATTGATATATCTTAACATCCGTACGTTTGGATCGTCGAAAAAATCATTTTAAAAATTAATCTTGTAAATCGGGAACGAGTCTCGTCGTTGGGATGAGTACTTTTACAGGATTTTTCTAATCCAGACATGCAAGATGCATTTCAAAATTTTTAATAATTTTTTCAAATGACTAAAATATATATATCTTAACATCTGTATGTTTGGATCGTCGAAAAAATTATTTTAAAAATTAATCTTGTAAATCGGGAACGAGTCTCGTTGTCTAGAGGAGTACTTTTACTGGATTTTTATAATCCTGACTTGCAAGATGAATTTTAAATTTTTTAATAATTTTTTCTTAAGACTAGAATTGATATATCTTAACATTCGTACGGTTAAATCATCGAAAAAAAATCATTTTAGAAATTAATCTTGTAAATCGGGAACGAGTCTCGTTGTTGGGATGGGTACTTTTACTGGATTTTTCTAATCCTGACATGAAAGATGAATTTCAAATTTTTTAATAATTTTTCCTTATGACTAAAATTGATATATATTAACATCCGTACGGTTGGATCGTCGAAAAAATCAGTTTAAAAATTAATCTTGTAAATCAGGAATGAGTCTCGTTGTTGGGATGGGTACTTTTACTGGATTTTTCTAATCCTGACATGCAAGATGAATTTCAAAATTTTTAATAATCTTTCCCTATGACTAAAATTGATATATTTTAACTTCCGTATGGTTGGATCGTCGAAAAAATCATTTTAAAAATTAATCTTGTAAATCGGGAACGAGTCTCGTTGTTGGGATTCGTACTTTTACTGGATATTTCTAATCCTGATGTGCAAGATGAATTTCAAATTTTTTAATAATTTTTTCAAATGACTAAAATTGATATATCATACCATCCGTAAGGTTGGATATTCGAAAAAATTATTTTAAAAATTAATCTTGTAAATCGGGAACGAGTCTCGTTGTCTAGAGGAGTACTTTTACTGGATTTTTCTAATCCTGACTTGCAAGATGAATTTTAAATTTTTTAATAATTTTTTCTTAAGACTAGAATTGATATATCTTAACATTCGTCCGGTATAATCATCGAAAAAAATCATTTTAGAAATTAATCTTGTAAATCGGGAACGAGTCTCGTTGTTGGGATGTGTACTTTTACTGGATTTTTCTAATCCTGACATGCAAGATGAATTTCAAATTTTTTAATAATTTTTCCTTATGACTAAAATTGATATATATTAACATCCGTACGGTTGGATCGTCGAAAAAATCAGTTTAAAAATTAATCTTGTAAATCAGGAATGAGTCTCGTTGTTGGGATGGGTACTTTTACTGGATTTTTCTAATCCTGACATGCAAGATGAATTTCAAATTTTTTAATAATTTTTCCCTATGACTGAAATTGATATATTTTAACTTCCGTACGGTTGGATTGTCGAAAAAATCATTTTAAAAATTAATCTTGTAAATCGGGAACGAGTCTCGTTGTTGGGATTCGTACTTTTACTGGATATTTCTAATCCTGATGTGCAAGATGAATTTCAAATTTTTTAATAATTTTTTGAAATGACTAAAATTTATATATATTACCATCCGTAAGGTTGATATTCGAAAAAATTATTTTAAAAATTAATCTTGTAAATCGGGAACGAGTCTCGTTGTCTAGAGGAGTACTTTTACTGGATTTTTCTAATCCTGACTTGCAAGATGAATTTTAAATTTTTAATAATTTCTTCTTAAGACTAGAATTGATATATCTTAACATTCGTCCGGTTAAATCATCGAAAAAAATCATTTTAGAAATTAATCTTGAAAATCGGGAACGAGTCTCGTTGTTGGGATGAGTACTTTTACTGGATTTTTCTAATCCTGACATGGAAGATGAATTTCAAATTTTTTAATAATTTTTCCTTATGACTAAAATTGATATATATATTAACATCCGTACGGTTGGATCGTCGAAAAAATCAGTTTAAAAATTAATCTTGTAAATCAGGAATGAGTCTCGTTGTTGGGATAACTACTTTTACTGGATTTTTCTAATCCTGACATGCAAGATGAATTTCAAATTTTTTAATAATTTTTCCCTATGACTAAAATTGATATATTTTAACTTTTTTACGGTTCGAACGTCGAAAAAATCATTTTAAAAATTAATCTTGTAAATCGGGAACGAGTCTCGTTGTTGGGATTCGTACTTTTACTGGATATTTCTAATCCTGATGTGCAAGATGAATTTCAAATTTTTTAATAATTTTTTCAAATGACTAAAATTGATATATCTTACCGTTATGGTTGGATATTCGAAAAAATTATTTTAAAAATTAATCTTGTAAATCGGGAACGAGTCTCGTTGTCTAGAGGAGTACTTTTACTGGATTTTTCTAATCCTGACTTGCAAGATGAATTTTAAATTTTTTAATAATTTTTTCTTAAGACTAGAATTGATATATGTTAACATTCGTCCGGTTAAATCATCGAAAAAAATCATTTTAGAAATTAATCTTGTAAATCGGGAACGAGTCTCGTTGTTGAGATGGGTATTTTTACTGGATTTTTCTAATCCTGACATGCAAGATGAATTTCAAATTTTTTAATAATTTTTCCTTATGACTAAAATTGATATATATTAACATCCGTACGGTTGGATCGTCGAAAAAATTAGTTTAAAAATTTGTTAGGAATATATGTGCATTAGTTTGATGATATGTTTAACAAAACACTTAAGTAGAAATCTAGTGTTTGTAGCCTCAACGGATAAGACCACTTTGGCGATCCGTTGATGGTGTAGCTTTACTTAGAAATAAGTCTAGTGTTGTAGCACATTTCAGTCTCTGAATTTGAGATATAATTCTTAAATGTTGAGGGAAATTATAAGTCATGTTGACTACTAAAGGATATGCAGATAGGAAGGCCAATTGTAAATATTTCATGCCTTGTAATTTTGTATAAATGAAATGGTGTCAACTGATAACTTAAAGACCTTCAACGGATGAGAAACAAAGCTTCAACGGATGTCTCTAAAGCTTCAACGGATAACATCCTTCAACGGATGAGTGCATCAACGGATGGAGCTTCAACTGCTAACACATCAACGGATAAAGCCATCAACGGATGAAGGCTTCAACGAATGTTCTGTTAAATAGCAGTTGACAAGTGATAGTTGTACCTACAAACATAGGCACATGGGTTGACAGAGACAACTGAGATGTGGTAGCCTATTTCAGGAACATCAGAAAAAGCAGCCGTTCTACTCTAGTATAAAGAGGCAATAGTCAACAATGCACTGGAGTAAAATGGAGAAGAAACAAGTGGAGAACTTATTTTATTATTGTACTTTTTATCTTTGTCTTCACTTGTAAACTTGGTGTTATATAAACCAAGTAGCAGCTAGTAATTAGAATAGAGTTTTTCAAGAGCTGTTTAGAAAAATCATGAGAGAAAAACTATCTAGTTTGTACTAGGATGCAGCTGTGATCAACTTCTTGAATCACAGATTTTCTGAAATACCATCTCTGGTGGAACAACAAATCCACCAGAAAAGTTTTTAAGGTCTGTTGTGTTCTGTACTTTTGTGTTTGAATATATATCTGTCTGTATTAGCTTAAAGCAATTCACACACTTGTTTATCTTAAACACACAGCCTTTGAAACTGCTCAAAACTTGAAAAAGTTTTGAGATTTACATTCAACCCCCTTCTGTAAATCTCATTGTTAGTTCACTAGGAATAACAATTGGTATCAGAGCAGGCTCTTGACACACAAAGAGTTTAAAGTTCTTGGAAACTAACAAAGATGAGTAATAAGGATATTGGAGTAAAAATCTCAGTTCTTGACAAAGACAGTTATCACCATTGGAAGGTGAAAATGCACCTTCATCTACTCTCCCAAGATGAAGGTTATGTAAACTGCATTGAGAATGGTCCTCACATTCCCCACAAAGTAGCCACAGTTGCTACAGCCACAATTGTTGTTGGTCAATCCATTCCAAAACCTAGAGCAGAATGGACAATAGAAGACACAGAAGAAGTCCACAAGGATAAGAAGGCTATGGACATTTTGTTTAATGGTCTTGACAAGGATATATTTGATAATGTGATAAATTGCACAACTGCCAAAGAGGTTTGGGACGCAGTTCAGCTACTGTGTGAAGGTACAGAACAAGTAAAAGAAAACAAAATGCAGCTTCTCATTCAACAGTATGAGTATTTTCATTTCGAAGAAAATGAATCTTTAAATGACACATTCAATAGATTCCAAAAGCTGTTGAATGGACTGAAGCTGTATGGTAGAGTGTACCAGGTGAAGGATTCAAATCTTAAATTTTTAAGATCCTTGCCAAAGGAATGGAAACCCATGACTGTCTCCTTGAGAAACACTCAAGATTATAAGGACTTCACTCTTGAAAGATTATATGGAATCTTGAAGACTTATGAACTAGAGGTGGAACAGGATGAGGTATTGGAGAAGGGAAGAAAGAAAGGAGGTTCAGTTGCCTTGGTAGCTGAAAATGAGAAAGAATGCAGACAAGAAACTGTGAGATCAACATTAAACTCCAAAGATGGCACAAGCAAATCAGAATCAAGCAAGGGGAAGGAGCAAGTTGCTGAGAATGAAGACAACTCCAGCCAAGATGACTCTGATGGTATTGATGAGTATCTTGCATTTCTGTCCAGAAGATTTGCAAAGATGAAATTAAGAAAAACACTAGAGCCACTAAACCTCATAAGAACATGGTGGACAAATCCAAGTTCAAGTGTTTCAATTGTGGCATAAGTGGACACTTTGCAAGTGAGTGCAGAAAGCCAACTTCTGAAAAGAAGAAATTTGACCAAGTAGATTACAAAAAGAAATATTTTGATCTGCTCAAGCAAAAGGAGAAGGCTTTCATTACTCAAGAAAAAGACTGGGCAGCTGATGGAGAAGAAGAGGATGAAGATGTGGAATATGTCAACTTGGCTCTCATGGCTGATTCTGAGGAAAATGAAGTTAGTTCATCAAGCAACCAGGTAATCACTACTGATTTAACACAGCTTACTAAAGAAGAGTGCAATGATGCTTTTAATGACATGTCTACTGAATTGTATCACTTGCGTGTGTCTCTTAAATCTCTTGCTAAAGAAAATAGTAGGATTAAAGAGAACAATCTGTTTTTAAGTAATAGAAATGCTGTGTTAGAAGATAAGTTGATTGACCTAGAGAAAACTAAGCTACATTGTATATCTGTTGAAAATGAACTAGCTGAATCTGTTAAGAAAGTAGAAATACTTTCTAATCAATTAGAGAGAGAGCAAGAGGTGATTAAAGCCTGGAAGACATCTAGGGATGTTAGTGCTCAAATTGTCAAGGTCCAAGGAATTGAATCATTTTGTGAGACTGCCTGGGATAAAAACAAAAAGAAAATGGAATTAATTGATGGGCTGTCAACGGATGTGGAATCAACGGATGATGAAAATTATCCGTTGAAGGAAGAAAAGGAGCATCCGTTGAAGGTTCCTCAATTAAAATAGGCAGATGTTTCTAAAAGTGAAATCTAAAGAAACTCAACAAAAAGTTTGGTTCAACTTCCAAGAACTTTGTCAAAGAAGAAGCAAGCACATCCAAAGATTTCAGTAAGGTGAATATAGGACACATGACCTTAGAACAGTTAAAGAATAGGCTCAAAGTGGTTGAGGATAAAAAGGAAACTAAAAGGAAATCTAATAGAAATGGGAAGGTAGGGTTAACAAACATAACAATTACACACCTGATAAGTATGCTCCTAGAAAAAGCTGTGTGCATTGTAATAGTGTTAATCATCTATCTGCTAATTGCAAATCTATTAAGAAAACTCCCATACCTGTACCCTCTTCCATGCCTAATATGTCTGCATCACCTCTGCATGCTATGCCTGTTATGTCTCAACAGAATCCTTATGCGCATTTTGCAAACATGCCATATTTTAACAATCCTTATCTTGCTGCATTTAGTATGCCTCAAATGCCATACAATATGCCTATGTGGAATAACATGTTTGCACAATCCATGCCTTATCAAATTCCAAATGTGCTAAATGATTCTGTGACTAACCCTACACCTCAACCAACTACATCTAAGATCAAGGTTGACTCAAAGTTACCTAAGTCTAAAGATGCAGGAGGAATGAAGTCTAGGAGAAAGGCTAACATGAATGGACCCAAGGAAACTTGGGTACCAAAATCAACTTGATTGATTTTATGGTGTACAGGGAAACAGAAGAAATCTATGGTACTTGGACAGTGGCTGTTCAAGACACATGACAGGAGATTTCTCCCTGCTCACAGAGTTTAAGGAGAGAGCTGGCCCTAGCATAACCTTTGGAGATGACAACAAATGGTTTACTATGGGATATGGCTTGATTTCAACAAGGAATGTCATCATTGATGAAGTTGCATTAGTTGATGGTCTCAAGCACAACTTACTGAGCATCAGTCAACTATGTGATAGAGGGAATACAATTTCCTTCAATTCTGAAGCCTGTGTTGTCACCAGTAAGAAAGACAACAAAGTGGTTCTAACTGGAGTTAGAAAAGGAAATGTGTATTTAGCTGACTTCAACTCTACTGATGTAGAATCTATTACTTGTCTCTTCAGCAAAGCAAGTCCAGTTGAAAGTTGGCTATGGCACAAGAAGCTATCCCATTTGAATTTCAAGACAATGAATGATCTAGTCAAAAAGGACTTAGTTAGAGGAATTCCTCTTGTTAATTCTTAAGGGATGGTTTGTGTGATGCTTGTCAGAAAGGCAAACAAAGGAAAGCATCATTCAAAAAGAAGCTTGAAACAGCAATTGATGAACCATTACAGCTGCTACATATGGATTTGTTTGGACCAGTCAATGTATTGTCAATTGCAAGAAAAAGATATTGCTTAGTGATTGTAGATGATTTCTCAAAGTTTTCATGGGTCTATTTTCTTGGATCAAAAGATGAAGCAAGTGAAATCATTATCAATCACATCAGGCAAGTCAATAATCATCCTGACTTGAAGGTTAGGAATATCAGGAGTGACAATGGAACTGAGTTCAAGAATTTGATAATGAGGCTGTTCTGTGAAGAAAATGGAATCATGCATGAGTTCTCAGCTCCAAGAACTCCTCAGCAAAATGGGGTAGTTGAAAGAAAGAACAGGTCTTTAATTGAGGCTGCTAGAACAATGCTTGAAGAATCAAAGTTACCAACATATTTCTGGGCTGAAGCTGTTAATTATGCCTGCTACACTCAGAATATTTCTTTGATCAATCAAGCTAAAGGCATGACTCCTTATCAGTTGTTCAAGAGAAGAAAACCAACTCTAAACTTCTTCATGTCTTTGGATGTAAATGCTTTATACTGAGAAATCAATCTGACCATAAAGGGAAGTTTGATGCAAAGGCTGATGAAAGGATATTTGTTGGTTACTCAGCTGGAAAATCTATAGGGTCTACAATCTAAGAACCAACATTGTTATGGAATCTGTGCATGTTGTGTTTGATGATAAAAAGATTGATGGACTAACAGATGAGGGACACCATGAGAGACTCAATTTGACAACATTGAGATATATTGTGATGATAGTGAAGAGGAGACTGATGGAGATGACACTTCAAAAGGGATTCAAACATGCCCTTGGATAATGCACAAAATTCTGCATCCGTTGATAGAGGCAATGCAGTATCCGTTGAAAGACATAGTGCATCATCCGTTGAAGTACAAAATGAAGCATCCGTTGATCATAGTTCATCAACGGATAATCGATTTACATCATCAGTTGATAGAACTCCAAGTTCCCTGCAAAGGACCAACAACTCAGGGGGAGTTTCAACTAATCAACACTCTGTCTCACATCATGACAATACTGAGGCCACCTCATCCAGAGTATATCTTCCACCTCAAAGGAAATGGACCAAGAATCATCCCTTTGAACTGATCATTGGTGATGCATCATCTAAAGTGCAAACAAGAAAAGCTACTCAAGATGAATGTCTGTATAGTAGTTTTCTATCTCAGGAGGAAACCTAGAAAGTGGAAGAAGCTTTATTAGATCCAGATTGGATATTAGCTATGCAGGAAGAGCTGAACCAATTTGAGAGAAACAAAGTTTGGAAGCTGGTACCCAAACCAAAGAACAAGAGTCCTATTGACACAAATGGGTATTCAGAAACAAGATGGATGAAAATGGCATTGTCATAAGGAATAAAGCCAGATTGGTTGCTAAAGGTTATTCTCAACAAGAGGGAATAGATTTTGATGAGACATATGCTCCTGTTGCAAGACTTGAAGCCATCAGAATTTTTCTAGCCTATGCAGCCCATGCAAATTTCAAAGTCTATCAAAGGGATGTCAAGAGTGCATTTCTAAATGGGAAATTGGAGGAAGAAGTTTATGTAAGTCAACCTCCAGGGTTTGAAGATCCAAATTTTCCAGACTATGTGTATTATCTGTTGAAAGCACTCTTATGGACTGAAGCAAGCACCTAGAGCCTGGTATGAAACCTTATCAAAATTCCTTTTGGAGAATCACTTCACTAGAGGTACTGTTGATAAACTCTCTTCTTTAGGAATGTTAATGGCTCTAGTATACTTGTTCAAATTTATGTAGATGACATAATATTTGGATCTACAGATGATAAGCTTTGTAAAAAGTTTGCTAAGCTAATGCAAAGTAATTATGAAATGAGCCTGATGGGAGAACTAACCTATTTTCTTGGTTTACAAGTTAAACAAGTTAGTGATGGAATTTTCATTAGTCAAACTAAATATATTTATGATCTTTTAAAGGAGTTTGACTTAATAGAATGTTCATCTGCAAAAACTCCCATGGCCACTGCCACCAAACTTGAATTAAATAAGACTGAAAGGTCTTTGGACATTATAAGTTATAGAGGCATGGTTGGTTCACTTTATATTTAACTGCCAGTAAACCAGATATAATATTTTCTACATGTCTCTGTGCTAGATTTCAAGCTGACCCTAAAGAATCTCACTTAGTAGCTATTAAAAGAATTTTCAGATATCTCAAGGGGACTCCAAATCTAGAAATTTGGTACCCTAGAGAGTCTGGTTTTGATCTAATTGGCTACTCAGATGCAGACTATGCAGGTTGCAAAATAGACAGGAAAAGTACAACAGGCTCCTGTCAATTCCTGGGAAACAAGCTTGTATCGTGGTTTAGCAAAAAGCAAAATTCAGTCTCTACTTCTACAGCTGAGGCTGAATCATTGCTGCTGGAAGTTGCTGCTCTCAAGTGTTATGGATGAGGAATCAACTCCTTGATTATGGACTACATGTTGATAGAATTCCTATTTTTTGTGACAACACAAGTGCCATAGCCATAACAGAGTATCCTGTGCAGCACTCAAGGACCAAGCACATTGATATCAAGTACCACTTCATTAGGGAACATGTGATGAAAGGTATAGTGGAACTTCATTTTGTTCCAAGTGAACAACAAATTGCAGACATATTTAACAAGCCACTTGATGAATCAACATTCACAAGATTGGTAAGTGAGCTAGGTATGCTTAATTACTCTTAAAATTCATGTCCTTATTGCAATTTGAATTAAAGCCTGAAATGTATCAGCTGCAAGAACAAATTTGATTTTAACACAGATTATTCCATCAACGGATATTCCCTATCCGTTGAAGTCAAAATTGTTCTGTCAACGGATGTTCATTATCCGTTGAAAGTCATATACATTTCTGGAATTGTTATCCGTCAACGGATAAAACTGAAGTGCTCTTCAACGGATGACAGTTTACCTTATCCGTTGAAATATCACATCAGTCGATTCAAGTGTTTCACAGCCGTTGATTCTATTGTCTTAACCGTTGATACTCATACATACAGCTGTATGTATTTGTTTTAAAGGTAGTTTTTAGAATACTTACAGTTTATTCTTAAACGGCTGAAATTCACTTACATATATTTATTGTTAAATCTTTTATTATGCTTTTTAATTGAGAAAGTATATAAGCCCTTCTGATTTTTCATTTTTACTTTACGCTTTCTTGAAATTTCAAAGCTTTTACCATTTTCTCTCTGCAAAACCTTCAAGTTATTCTCTGCAATTTCTACTCACAACAATGGCACCAGTAGTAAAGATTATGTCTCAATCTGGGTTCATCTATGAGAAGAACAATTTCATAGCTTTGGTACAAAAGAATGAAGCCCACTCAGATTATCACAAAATGATGGACTTCATCAAAAACTGTAAACTTAGCTATGCAATGCTGGAAGCCCAACGATTTACTGTGAAGTAGTTGAGGAGATTTGGACAACTGCTGAGTTCAACTCCATAGATATGACTATCTCCTTCACTCTCAAAGGTAAAAATCACTGTGTTAACTGTGATGACTTACTAGCATGTTTTAAATTACCTGAGAACAATGCCATGACACCACACACTGATAATGATGTATCCAGCATGTTAGATTCCATAGGTTATTCTCTTAACTCTGCTAGTTAGGGAGTATCAAAAGAAAAGTTCTTAGGAAAGAATGGAGTTTTCTTTGTTGGGTTCCGAAGGCATAAAACGCAGCGGATAAACGTAAATAAAACAAAAATTCGAAACCCAAAACCAGGATCCATGTATAATTATGGGCAGATTATGGAGATAACGAATCATACCTTTCAAGAGATTAACTTTTACGAACTCAACGGAGATCCTAGCTATCACCTTTGTGGTCTACCTCTCGGAGAAACACCTCTATGGTATCCACACGAGCACCTTCAAGAACGTCTCACGAACTTGACTACGGAATGGATGTACTAGCCTCCTTCTTGACGATCTGAATTGCCTCTGCCTCTCTTTGCTGCTAGGGTTTTCTTAAAAAACGTTCAAGCCTCTTTAAACCTCTCATTATCTATTTATAATGACTGATTAAAAAAGGCCCATAATAGCAAAGCCCAACCCTAGTAGGTATTGGATTAAATAATAAAAACGAATTTCTATTATTTAATTAATAACTAAGTCATACTTAATTATTATGGGCAAAAACATTTCCTTTTAATTCGAATTTATATTATCTCAATTAAGTCTTACTTAATTATAATAAAATTCAAATAATCATCAATTAATTAAATCCATAATTTAAATTAACTATTCCATTAAGTGCTCTATTTGTGCGACCCTATAGGCTATTATTTAATTGGCAATAATTTTATTCTCTAATAAAATTATAAACAATGAGCGGTATCTAGTAATACATCATTGTTACCCAATTAAACAATAATTAAATCGTGATTAGATAAAACCTTTCGTGATTAATGTTTTTTCGTGTAATATAATCCCTTAACCATACATATTATAGATTAAACTCGAGGCATGTATTTAGTCATCCTCTTCAACATTTAATCTGGGTTTACTTGATGCATGAGTAGATTATTGAAACAAATCATATTTGAGCATGGCCATGCTTTTATAATCTCACTCAATCAAGAGGCCAATAATATCTCTCCTAATTATAGGAGGGTTAAATCCTTTATCTATCATTCATATTTCCATACGACTCATGATATACCCGATGTCCACTTTTATCATCACCCGATCAAAAGTAACTTTTAATGTAGTCAAAGTATATTAATCCTCGTATAGAAATATAATGATTTCAAGTCAAAGGATCGTTACACACATTATCACTGTGAGTCTTTCTTATGACTTATTAAACATGAAGAATCTCACTGTGGGTCTGTCCAGTACCATGTACTCTCACATGTACCTATGTATTGACTTCAGTATCCCATACTTATAACCAATGAGATGTGGTTATCTTGTCAACAACATACTAGTCTATCTATGTATTATATTGTCCTATATAATAATACTCGACTAGGGACCTTTAAGATATGATATATTATATAATCTCAAGTTCAAGTCATGTACTTAAACTATACAATTTGTATCATGATTCTAAGGACATTTATTATGCTAACAAAATCGCAGTAATAAGGTCATAATAAATAAATTTATTGAATGATCAACCTGACATAAAGATAAAAGAATAATGTATTGCCTCTAGGGCACTACACTAACAATCTCCCACTTGCACTAGAGCCAATCACCCATATATCTAATACCCATGGAACTAGTGTGAACCATCGTGCTTCTGCTGCGACAAGCCTTTGGTCAGTGGTCTGCAATGTTTCATTTGTGTGCACTTTACATATGTGTATATCACCCCTTTCATTAATCTCTCGAATAAGGTGAAATCTCCTGAGTATATGTTTAGCCCGGGAGTGTGATCTAGGTTCTTTAGCCTGTGCAATGGCTCCATTATTATCGCAGTATAGATCAATGGGATCTGCGATCGATGGAACCACTCCAAAACAGAAATGAACTTTCGAATCCAAACGTGCCTCCTTAGCTGCTTCACAAGCTGGCAATGTACTCAGCCTCCATTGTAGAATCAGCTACTGTTTCTTGCTTTGAACTCTTCCAGCTTACAGCACCTCCGTTTAGACAAAACACAAAACAGACTGTGATAAGTATCATCTCTGTCTGTTGGAAACTTGCATCGGTGTAACCTTTTACAACGAGTTTCTCTTCTCTCCTACACCAAGAATGAATCTTAGTTCTTCAGGTACTTAAGAATATTC